>NW_007033427.1:88287-89879 GCF_000164805.1 Carlito syrichta | reverse complement strand
GGCTCCAGCCTCTTTCTGGCCCCGTGGAAGCCCAGCTGCCTCCTGGCGCAGCCAAGCCCCCGGCCGGTGCCTCTCCCCCGAGGCCGGTGCCTCTCCCCCGAGTCCTGAGCTGACCGTCCGGCTTCCTGCCCGGCCCCCACTGTGCCGGCTGCAGCCCTGCTGGGCTTTCCACACTGCCTCTTGCCCGACCTCTAGGCTGCGCCCTCTTGAGACTCACCCACCAGGGCAAAGTGCTCGGGGAAGCCTCGGGCCAAAGGTGCGAGAGATGGGCGGGAGGCTGGCCCTGCAGCAGGAGACCCAAGGCCTGAACCCGATGGCCTGTAGCCCGGGAGAAGGTCCGGCATGAATGCCTGAACAGCAGCCACCTAGGATAGCCCGAGCTCCCCCCGTACTTGCAGGCTGGGTGCTGAGAGGGCAGGGAGGACTTTGGGAAACCTGCTTGGTCCAGTAGGTGGGCCTGTGGGCCTGGCAGCCGGCATCAGGGCGGGACAGAGTCCGGGTAGGGGCAGGGATAGCTAGTAGATGGGCTGAGACTCAGAAAACCTTCAGGGAGCTATTCTGTTTCTGGGGGAGGGAGTCGTGGGGGCCTCCAAGCTTGCAGGAAGACAACCGGTTCCTTGCCTGCCTTGGGGAGAGGGTGGCCTTAGAGGGGTCTCCGGGCAGGCTTTCCTGCTGAGACCTCCCAAGGAACCCTGCCCTGCCTGCAGGCTCCAGCTTTGCAGCTCCCCAGGCAGCCCACGCCTTCCCCTGCCCCCAGGAAACCCACCGGCTCTACCGCCTGAAGCTGGAGGAGCTGACCAAACTGCAGAGCAACTGTACCAGTTCCATCACTCGGCAGAAGAAGCAGCTCCAGGAGCTGGCCCTCGTCCTGAAGAAGTTCGAACCCTTCGCCCCCTCGGGCTGCGTGTGGGGCGTCTGGCCTGGGGGGGCGAGAGCTGGCGCCGACTCGGGGAGGGACCCTGGGCACGGCTTCGCCCTCCTCTGGGCCTTGTCTGCCCTTCCGCCCCACGGGTGGCAGGCGCGGCGCCTGGGGGTCCGCCGGCTCTGACTCCCCGGCCCCACCCGCAGATGCAAAGCCTCCCTCCCAGCAGAGGCCGAGGAGGCCGCGCAGGAGCTCGAGAACCAGATGAAAGAGCGCCAGGGCCTCTTCTTCGACATGGAGGCCTATTTGCCCAAGAAGAACGGGTGAGGCGCCCAGCCCCACCCACACCCCCAGCTCCGTTCACAGCCGCTGGCGAGAGGCCTGACGCCGGGTGCTGCTCCTTCCTGGTCCTGCGGTCAGCACACGTTCCCGGGGCCCACGCGGGCTGGCCCGTGAGGCAGTCTTGACTTCAGGGCAGTCAGCCCTGCCACAGGGACGGCTCGCTGTGACGGATGCCGTGGGGGGGGGAGCGCGGCCCAGCCCAGGTGGTCAGAGGAAGCCTCCTGGAGTGGGGATGCCCGAGCTGAGTCCCAAAGGATAAAGAACCAGCCAGATACACATGGGAACAGAGATGACAGTGGGTGGCTGCCAAGGCCTGGAGCAACGCTGCAGTGGCCAGAGCTCGGGGTGGGCGGTGAGGGGCAGGGAGACCAGAGGTGGCGCCGGGCTG
>NW_007033427.1:84061-87627 GCF_000164805.1 Carlito syrichta | reverse complement strand
GGGCTGTTTTCTCTGACACGGCAGGTGGGTCGGGGCGGAAGGAGACAGGCGGAGGGTTTGGGAGACGCGAAGAGGCCACTGCTGGGGACGGGACGGGACGGGGGCTGAGGGGGACGCATCCGCAGCCTGGTGGGCTGGCTGTCGGGCGGGAGCTGAGCCTGTGTGGGGAGCACTCACTGGTCTGAGCTGGTGTCCCCTCCCGCCCTGGAATCTCTCTGCAGCCTTGGGCAAGTCCCTTAACCACGCTGAGCCTCTGTGTGGCTTGAGTGTGAACAAGAGCCCATGTGTTGGGGGCAGCTGCTAAGTGGCCGTGACTTTGCTGTCACTCCTGGAGTGTCCTGGCAGAGAAGGCCAAGACAGCCCCGCTGCGGGGATGGAGGTTGGGGGTTGGGGTTGGCCCGAAAGCGGTGGAAGCTGAAGGTGGCCGGGGACTCAGCGGGCTTGGAAAGGCGACTGGGACTGGGGAGGAGGGCCTCTGTGAGAGGAGACGGGAGGATACAGGCGGGGAGGCTCGGCCCTGGAGGTCGGGTCCCAGGGGTGGCCGAGCTCGGTATCGGCTGCTGAATGGGCTCAGGACCGAAGGTTCTGGAGCGAGGAGGCAAGGAACTGACGGCTTCTGGCCGTCTGCACGAAGGCTGAGTCCAGCCCAGGCCTTGGAGCCCTCGGATGTGGGGTGGCTCTGAGGGGGCCCCGAGGGGGAGGCAGGGCGCGTGGGCTATCCCGGGTCCGATTCCGGAGCAGGCAGGGAGGACGGCTGGGCATCGCTGCCGGCGGTCTGCAGCAGCACGGCCAGAAGCCTCCACCCACGCCACGGGAGGGCGGGCCAGGGCGGGTGGCGGCCCGGCTCTGCCCAGCAGGCCCAGCCTGTGCCGTGTGGCTTCCTGTCCCCCGGGGCCTCTTCTCACCCTCCTTCCTCCCCTCTAGGCTGTACCTGAGCCTGGTTCTGGGGAACGTCAACGTGACACTCCTAAGCAAGCAGGCCAAGTAATTTGTGGTCGGCCGGGTCTCCGCCCTGCTCTCCCTCCTGAGTGCCCGCCTTCCCTGGGCTCAGCCTTGGGGCTCAGGAGCTGCTCTCCCGGGGCAGGGGCACGGGCGCCAATGGCATCCCGGCCCTCCTGAGCCCGTGCCCCCGCCAGGTTTGCCTACAAAGACGAGTATGAGAAGTTCAAGCTCTACCTCACCATCATCCTCATCCTCATCTCCTTCACCTGCCGCTTCCTGCTCAACTCCAGGTGGGCTGGCTGCTGCCGGGGCTGGCCCTGCCCCCGGGGCCCCGGGCACCCACCCACGGCAACCCTCCCTCCCCAGGGTGACAGATGCTGCCTTCAACTTCCTGCTGGTCTGGTATTACTGCACCCTGACCATCCGTGAGAGCATCCTCATCAACAACGGCTCCCGGTGGGCAGGGCGGGGCCTCGCGCGGCCGGGCAGCGGGCGGTGGGCCGAGCCCTTGGAGGGGTCCCATGCCCCTCTGGGAACCAGGGGCCACTGGCTGCTTCCTGCGTCGGGCCTCCCCCATCCCTGAGCACCGATGCCGCGAGGGACGGGACTGACAAGGGCTCCCCGACACAGGATCAAAGGCTGGTGGGTTTTCCACCACTACGTGTCCACGTTCCTGTCGGGAGTCATGCTGACCTGGTGAGGGCCTGGGCCTCGGCGGGCGGGGCCGGGCCGGGCGGAGAAGGGAGGGGCCCCCAGGGCCGCCATGCCCCGCTCTGCTTGCTACCTCAGGCCCGACGGTCTCATGTACCAGAAGTTCCGGAACCAATTCCTGTCCTTCTCCATGTACCAGAGTGAGTGTCTCGGTGGCTTCTCGGCCCCGCGGGCCGTGGCGGGGGGCGGGCAGGGAAGGCGGTCGGACTGCAGCCCCCAGTTCCCATGCCACGTGCAGGCTTCGTGCAGTTCCTGCAGTATTACTACCAGAGCGGCTGCCTCTACCGCCTGCGGGCTTTGGGGGAGAGGCACACCATGGACCTCACTGTGGGTGAGTTGGGCTCGGCCGCTCGGGACTGGGCTGGGGAGGCGGCAGTTCCCCTCTGCGCCCGTCCAGGTCCGAGTGACGGTGTCCGTGTCTGTCCTGGTCTCTCCGTGCCGGACCCTCCTCCCTGCAGAGGGCTTCCAGTCCTGGATGTGGCGGGGCCTCACCTTCCTGCTGCCTTTTCTCTTTTTTGGACACGTAAGTGGTGCCTTTGTGTTCCTGTCCGTCCGCCTGTCCGGCCCCTTCGCTGGCCTCGGTTTCAGCAGGGGCTGGGCTTACCGAGTGAAAGTCTCGCTCCCCCTCAGTTCTGGCAGCTTTTTAACGCGCTGACGCTGTTCAGCCTGGCCCGGGACCCTCAGTGCAAGGAGTGGCAGGGGAGCCGGGGTCCCGGGGGGGGGATGGCTGGGAGGGCCCGGCCCGGCCCTGCCCCCGCCCCACCTT
Organism: Carlito syrichta; assembly: GCF_000164805.1. Taxonomy (NCBI): domain Eukaryota; kingdom Metazoa; phylum Chordata; class Mammalia; order Primates; family Tarsiidae; genus Carlito; species Carlito syrichta. Next base: position 85,208 of record NW_007033427.1, on the reverse strand, counting down.
CACCCAGGCGCTTCCTTCCGCAGGTGCTCATGTGTGGCTTCCCCTTCCTCCTCCTCTTCCTCGGCAATTTCTTCACCACCCTGCGGGTCGTGCACCAGAAATTCCACAGCCAGCGGCATGGGAGCAAGAAAGAATGAGGCTGGGCCTTGCGCTGCCGGCCCCAAAGGGGCTTCTGCCTCCTGTGTGTCGCGGGAGTGGACCGGAGGCGCCCCTCACGGGTGCTTGTGGGGGGGTCTCTTCTGCTCTCTGGGTTTTGTGGGCTCTGTGGGCCCTGAAAGAAGACCTGGGTCTGTGTCCCAGCCCGCAAGGAGCTGGGCTCAGAGGCGTCAATAAAGGAAGAGAGACAGAGGCGGCTTGAGATGTGTGTTCTCCAGAGGGGGAGGCAGGGCTTGGTGGCACTCGGGCTTGGGGTCTTCCACGAAGGTGCAGGCTCCTGGGGTTCTGGGCTGCTGGCCTCCTTGGGGCCCACGTTAAACAGATCTAGGCTGCCTGGAAGCCCTGGATCTGCTCAAGCACTACCAGGCAAATACAGAAAACAGCATTTTATTCCAAGGGCCAGAGGTTATTTAAAATTATTTACACTCATTGAAAATCACATGGAGGGGCCAGGCCCAGCTCAGCAGAGAAAGCGCCCCTTCTGTTCGGCCCCCGAGGGCCTGAGGCACCCCAAAGTGCGGGCCCTGGGGCTGGGCTCCGGGGGCCGGCGGACCTGGGCTGGCCGGGGGCTCAGGGTACACCCAGGCCCGGAGGAGTCTCTGCCGCGGGGCCTGCGCAGCCCAGGACGCGGGCAGAAGGGAGTGAGGAGAGCGATTACACGGGGCCGCGAGGCTGGGGGGCGTGGGGCCGGGCCGGGGCCGGGCAGTCCTAGCTCCACACATCCAGCGAGTAGCGGCCCTTGGTCATCAGCTTCTTGACGTAGTCCACGGCTTGGGCATGTTCCATGGCGCCAAGCTCAGCCACGATGTCGCAGAAGGTGTTCTGCACGTCCCTGGCCATGTTCCGAGCATCCCTGGAACGGGAAGGAGGGGCGCTGGGGCTGGGCTGCGGCCCGCAGGCCGGCGGGGCCTCACCCCACTCGCCCCCGACTCACCCGCAGACGTAGATGTGGGCGCCCCCCTCGTGGACCAGCTTCCACAGGTGCTCCTTG
>NW_007033427.1:78230-84041 GCF_000164805.1 Carlito syrichta | reverse complement strand
CCTGGCCACACGGCCAGCCTCCTCGGCCGGCGGCGTGCCCAGCCACGCGCCTGCCCGAGCGGCCTGCGCGCCTCACCTTCTGGGGCTGCTCCCGGGAGAAGGCCACGTTGAGGTGGGTGAGGGCCCCCTCCTTCTGGAACTGCGCCAGCTCCTCGCGGTACAGGTAGTCCTCGTCCGACCGGCGGCAGCCGTAGTAGAGCAGCGTCTCGCCCACCTCCTTGCCTGGACGGCAGTGGGCCAGGGTGAGCGCAGGCCCGAGGGTCACCGCCCCGCCATGCAGGCGCCCACACTCACCCTGCTGCCGCAGCCAGGCCCGCTCCTGGATGAAGCCGAGGAAGGGGGCCACCCCGGTGCCGGGGCCCACCATGACGACGGGTGTGGTGGCCTTGAAGGGCAGGCGGAACTGGGACTTGCGCACGAACATGGGCACGAGGGCCCGCCGGCCGTTCTCTGGGGCCGGCTCCTTGGCCCGCAGCCAGGTGGTGGCCACGCCCTTGCCGGTGCGGCCCGTCTTGGTTTCGTACTCCACGGCCACGGCACAGATGTGCACGGAGTTGGGGTGCACCTGCGGGGAGGGCGGTGTGAGCCGGGCCACTGCCCCATGGCCCCTCCCGGCCCCGTCGCTGAGCTCTGCCGGCAGGCTGTCCCTGCCCGGCCTCTGCGCCCGCCCGGCGCCCAGACCTCAGAGGCCCCGGCAGCTTTCTCGCTGGCTCTTGGGATCAGGGTGGGAGAGGCTGGGAATCGCCCTGTCCGGCCCTGCTGAGGCCACAGCCTGGGAGGCTTCAGGGGACCGCCCTAGCCCTTGGGGCAGGACTGGGGCTCCAGGCTCCCATGCCGCCTCCGACAGGCCAATGCTCTGCCTGCTGGGAGCAGAGCCAAGCCTCCAGCACGGGCTGACAGCAGGGCCAGGGCCTCCGGCAGGGCCGCGCCCCCCACCTTGGAGGACGAGGCGATGGAGTAGTAGCGGGCCTGCAGGCGAGGCAGCAGCTCACACAGGTGGTCGACGGGGGGCCGCAGGGACCGGCAGTCCTGGAGGATGGCCAGGATGTGCCGCCGAGCCTCCACCACCCAGCTCAGGTACAGCTCCTGGAGGGAGACGCAGGCGCGGGTGAGACGGGTGCGGGGAGGACACAGGGCAGAAGCGGGGGCCCTGGAGAGGGCCGGGCCGAGGGCCTGCAGCGCAGGGCTGGCGTGCGTCGGCCCCGGGGCAGGCAGGCGTGGCGGCTGTACCTTGCCCTCGCCCGAGGAGGAGGCCATCTTGCGCAGGTGCTCCTGCTCGGAGGGCTCCGAGGCGTACTGGGCCAGCTCGTAGAGCACGTTGGTGCGTGGCGGGTTGGTGATGTCCAGGTAGTAGGTGAGGGCCGTGCGGTAGGAGGTGGGGCAGGGGAACGGGTGCTTCTTGTTGGACTCCTCTGTGGGGATGGGCAAGCAGGACGTGGGGTAAGGGGCCACTTTCTCGAGAGGGGTGGATGCGGGGGGGTGATGCCTCAGGCCTGCTCCGAAGGAAGCAAGGCCAGCTCTCTCTGCAGCCTCTGGGCCCCGGGGCCAAGCCTTGGGCTTTCGGCCAGGCCTTCGGCTTCAGGCTGGGCAGGAAGTCCTCATGGAGGCGGGACCTCACGCGGGCAGGCGACGTGGTGCGCCCTCCCACGCACCGTGCTTCCAGGCCACACCGCACGGCTTGCGGGACCCAGACTTGCCGAGGACGTCAGCGAGCGGGGCTGGGGTGAGGTGGGGCTGGTCCGGGACCGGAAGAGACTCGGGCTGGGAGCCCCACAAGGCCTTGGGCAAACCCCGCACCCTGGCCCAGAGCCCCTTGGCCCTCTTAGCACCCTTGCGGGGCCTGGGGGAGCTCGGGTTGCGACTCCTACACTTCTCCGGTGGGGAGGTGGAGGCCCAGGAGCCAGGCAGGAGCAGCCCAGGCCCCCCTCCCCGCCGGTCACGGTGGTGCGGAGGGAGCCGGGCTGGCTCCAGGCCACAGCACCCCTCCCCCCTGCCCCCCCTAGGGAGCTATGATGGTGATGGGGTGGGGAACCCCAAGGGAGACGGCCGGACCCTACAGCTGCTCTGCCTCCTCCCAGTTTGCTCCGGGACCCGCAACAGTAGGGTTCTGGGTGGAAGGGCCTCCCAGACACCAGGCTTCAGGCCTAAGCGACACTCAACCCACGAGCAGTGCCAAGAAGCGCGTTCCCACCAGCCACCGCAGGCCTGGGTGAGCAGGGGAGGGGCAGCCTTGAATCCAGGACTCACCATCAATATTGTTCAAGGAGATGACCGCATCCAGGTCAGCACCCAGGATCTCCCCCAGCTGGCTGACGAGGGCAGAGTCGTTGGCCGGGTAGACAGCCACATGGTCCCCAGACTCATACCTGGAGGGAGACGCCAAGGTCGGGGACGGGGTGGAGGGTCACCCCTGGCCCAGTCAGGAGGCCTGGAGTGAAGGTTCAGGGGTGGCAGTGGTGGCAGCTGGTACCTGATCTTGGAATCGGAGATGTCCAACTCCAGGTGCATGAAGTGTCGCTCAGCCCCCTGGTTCAGCTTCCGGTTGGTGGTGACTGCAGCCAAGAATGGATTCTTGGCATCAAAGGGGCTGGCGGGGAGACGGGAAGCTCCAGGACCGGCCAGGTCTTTAATCCAGACATCCCTGTCCCCACGGGGCCCTTCTGGCTGCACGCCTCAAGGGTGGCCGGGACCTCACCCGTTGTGTCAAGGCTCTTCCAGCCCGATCCAGTGCAGTTCCCTCAACAGCCCCACCGAGTGGGCAGAGCTAGGGTGTCACTGTGCCCAGTTACAGGTATGGAACCTAAGGCTGGCCCCTAAAGACCTGTGAGGCCCTCCACACTGTACCCATTGGTGTACCAAGTGCAGCGCAGGGCCAGGCCCCGGGAGTGCCACAGCCGGAAGGTCCTCAGGTGGCCCCGTGAAACAGCTCCCCACCCCAGGTGCCCTGGACTACAGCACAGAGAGAGGAGCTTTTACTCCCCCTCGAGACGTGGGGCTTCTCCCCCCCGAGCTGTGCCCCCTCGAGACGTGGGGTTTCTCTTTCTAGCCAGGCTACAGCAGGACTGACGGCAGCAGGGCAGCTGCTCCTGAGCCTCAGTGACAGAGGAATGTGGGTAGCACCGGGGGCAGCTGGGGACACAGAGAGCATCCGGTTTTGGACAAGTCCACCTATTGTGGTAGATTTTAAGGCAATGAGCCCTGTTGCCAAAGCCGAACCTGGACCCAGAGCCAGAGGTACTGCGTCCTTGCTAAGAACTGAGCAGTTACAGAGCAAGCCGGCGGCGCGCGTAACTGTGAGCTGGGCACGCGTCCGTCTCCAAAAGCCACGCCTGGCCTAGGCCCTGCCTGGGCTGAGGCGCCTCAGCCCAGAGCGGCCGCCTGTCACTTGGGCAGCTCCTCTCTCTGCTCCAGGCCTCACGCCCTCCTGTGCAGGGGACACTCGCGCCAGCAGGTGGCACGAGGTCTGGGGGAATGGCCCTGTGGGGATACAACGGGACTGAGCCCGAGACGTGGGCGCCCCGAGGTCCACGGAGCCATCTGTCTGCAACCACGCCCCCTCCACTCACGGTTTCTGGTTCTCGTAGCTCTTCAGCCGGCCCATCTCACCCGTGTACACCTTGGCCACGTCCATATCAGTGTGGACCACAAGCTCATACTGGCGAATGCTGAAAGGGGAGACTGAGGGTGAGACCGGGCACCGGGAGGCTGCAGGGGTCAGGCCTGAGAGGGGCGGAGACAGTGCACGGCCAGGTGGGGGAGGCCTGGGCGTGACACAGGAGGCAGGAGAGCCCTGCCGCAGAGGCGTGAAGGGCCGGGCAGAAGAGCAAGGAGCGGAGCTGTTTGAAGTCAGATGCCCGCGAGTGGGGCAGGGCTGGGCGGGACATAAACTTTCAGGTGATTCTGTGGAAGGAAAGCCCACGCTCCTTAGCTGGGACTGGGGACCGTCCCAGGCCCTATGGCTGAGGTCTGCCAACCCTTTCCTCGCCACGTCCCACTGCCCCCGCCCTGCCAGGCCCCCGCTCCGGGACGGCTGCCCTGGGGCACGGGACCCACTGGGACCTCCCACCCAGCCCGCGGGCACACACTCACCTGGACTCCTCCCCAGTGGCTTCCACCCCAAAGTGCTCGCACACGGCCGGCCAGAACTGCTCTCGCCAAGTGATGAAATCCTCTTCCAAGCTGCGGGGGGCGGGGGTGAGCAGGGACTTGGGAAACCCAACTGCGGCCACAAGGCCTCGCCACGAGTGGGCCTCACCAACAGCCGGGCGCAGGTGGGAGTGCCAGGCCGGCCTGGACCTGCGCCCCAGCTCCCATCCCCAAAGCTCAGGACGCCTTTTCCCTGTGGCCCATCAGCGACCTCAACCCAGGCATCGGGACAGATCCACAGGAGGGTTTACTTGAGAGGAGAGGCTTGCTTCTGAGCTGGGCAAGGCGGGAGCGGACACAGAGCAGCAAAGCCACTGGCCCAGCAGGGCCCGCGGAGGGAGGGCCCACCGCCTCCCTTCTCGTTGTGGATGACACATCCCTGAGTCTCAGCTGACCCCATGGTGGGCGCTCCCCTGCACGCTCCCCAGCCGACTCCCTAAGCCCGCAGGGCCTTCATGTGTGATGGCAGGGGTGGGGGCCTGGGGAGGGTGGCCCGTGTTCAAGCCTCGGCGGGCACTTACTTCCCGTCATCATCACCCATCCCCAGCTCAAAGATGCGCTGGGCGCCGAGCTGTTCCAGCCGCTTGTCCACATACTTGCCCATGGCATTGAAGTGCTCGTAGGTCTTGTTCCCCAGACCAAAAACCTGTGTGGACAGAGGGCGGCTGTGAGGTCTGGGATCCGGCCTGACGGGCAGGAGCTGACCTACGGGTGCACCAGGAGTACCTGGGCCTCTGTCCGCGTCAGACACCTTGCACAGTGAGGAACACTGGCCAGCCCGGCCCCGAAGAGGCTTTGTGTCGGCGACCTGCAGCTCACAGGTGCCCCCTCCACAGCCAGCCTCGACCCCACGTGGCAGCGGGGTGGGGGCCGCTCACCCTCCCACCTGGCTGGGCATCCTGCCAGACGTTTCCTGCCTTCGGTCTCCAGCCACAAATGCCCCCTGGAGCTGACTGGGTCTGGGGTCTGGAGGAGATGCCTCTCAGTGCCGGTGCCCAGGCCGGAGGAGAGGGCCCCGCCTCAAGCAGCCTGTCCCTGGGGTCCCCTCCAAGTCCTCTCTAAGGCCATCGGCTTGAGGCCACCTGTCCTGGCACCTGGGCCCACCCTGGCTCATGAGAACGGGGTGAAGGGCTGGAGCCTTTTGGACCTACGGGTCTGGAGGCCCCAAGGAGGTGCCGTAGGCCACCACGAGCCCACAGGGTCTGTGGGTGACTCACCGCAAACTTGACCCCCGAGAGATCCACGTCCGTCTCCTGGAGCCAGTCATAGAAGTCCTGGGCATTGTCAGTGGGGTCCCCCTCACCGTAGGTGGCCATGCAGAAAACTACCAGGGAGTTGTCGATCTCTGGCAGGCTGCTCAGGTCGGCCTGGAGAGACAGGGGCAGGGCCGTGCCCAACCCTGACTGAGCCTGCCCTGGGAGGCCCAGCCAGAGGATGTCCAGCTGTTGTGGGACCCAAGAAAGGGACAACTCTGTCTCCCTAGGAGGTATGCGGAGGGGTCGGGGATGGCCGGGCAGGGGGACTGGTGCTGGAGCCAGGGGAGCAGGACAGCGCTGAGGGTGCATTCTGGAGGAAAGCGAGGCGCAGCACGAAACGCATGGGGAGGGTGGCAGGGTGACAGCGGTGGCAGCGGGGGGGGGGCCTGGCTCCCAGGCCACCAGTTGG
>NW_007033427.1:77759-78081 GCF_000164805.1 Carlito syrichta | reverse complement strand
TGTGTGTGTGGTGTGTGTGTGTGTGTGTGTGTGTGTGTCTGTGTGTCCCTGAAGGAGGGGAGTGGCAGGGGAGGCTGGGCGTGGTTGGGAGGTGGAGTGGCCTGAGAGGGAAGCAGCCGGAATGCAGGAGAGGGCTGGCTCTGAGGAAAGGACATCGGGCCTCTGGTTGGAGCCAGTGACCTCACCGGGGAGTGGCGGGAAGGTGACTCTGGGACCTCCCCCAGGGACCCCTGCTTCCTGCCGGCCTCTCCCCTCCTAAGAGGTGTCTACGGATCAGCCACCCCTTTCCTGCTCACTGCTGCCACCTGGGGCCCACAGCCTG
>NW_007033427.1:70292-77442 GCF_000164805.1 Carlito syrichta | reverse complement strand
GGCGTCGAGGCCCGCTGGCAGGTGGAGAAATCCTGCAGCTCCGAGCTGCCACCTCTTCCCAAACCGTCGGCTCTCCGGGCCTCTCCCCATGCCACGCGGGCCCTCGGCCCGTGTCCCTCCTGCTCCGGCCCAGACACACAAGTTGCTAAACGTCTTGATACCAGGCCAGCTGGAGGGTTCCGGAGTGGCCCCATCCGGTCTCCTCACCCCTCCCCCTGCAGACAAGGAAAGGAAGCGCGCAGGCGGAGGCCGCCCAGGGTCACGCAGGCAGGCAGTCAGGGCAGGCTCAGCACCAGGTCACCTGACTCTTTATCTGGCTCTCTGGCCATGGCATTCTGGGCTGGGGAGAGATGGGACAGAGTTCCTCTTCCGACCTTCTGAGACCCTTTCATTTTTCAAGGCACACCCAACCCACTAAGGGCTGGAGTCCCTTCTGCTTGCACCTGTCAGCACGTGGGAAGGTTCCGGGAGGCTGAGGCTGAGCAGCACTGGGCACACATACACGTGCTGGCTTTGCTGGCCTTGGCCTGGACTCTTAATGTTCTGGAAACCAGCACCACTGGCTGCTAGAACAAATGGTAGGAGACGCTCGTTCCCGTCTGTCCCTTCAGCGAGCCCAGCTCTTTAAGACTCTCCATGATCCAGAGATGTACTTCTCACAGTGCTGGAGGGGCGGGGAGGCCAGTGCCTGGGAGAGCTCACCAAGTCATATTCCTCGGGGTCTGCTGCCATGCCCCGCATGCCATAGCGGTGTGCGTCCTTGGATAAGCGGTTGGCAAACTCCTCGGCAGTCCCTGTCTGGGAGCCGTAGAACACGACGATGTTCCTCCCCTAGGGAAGGCCAGACACGCGGGGTCAGTGAGGGGCCCAAGAGCCGCAGACTGTGCCCAAGGCTCCAGTAGACACACCAGGGGCAGGTCCGGCAGGTGGCTTCCCCTCGAGGGCATCCTTTTTAAGTCACTTTGGGGTTAGCATCTTACTGTCACAGGCATTGTGGGGGAGGAAGACACAAGTTACCGAGGCGATCTCACACATACGGCTGCACAAGATCATACCCCAGACACATTTTTAATGACACGGGAAGAAAAACCATGAAAAAAGAAGGTAACCAAACAGGGTGTATGGTACAGTCATCCCTTGGTAGCCAGGACCCTCCCCCACAGATAACAAAATCCACAATGCTCGAGCCCCAGATATAAAATGGTGTAGTATTTGTGTATAACCTACACACACTCTCCCATACACTTAAATAATCTCTAGACCACTTATAATACCTAATACAATGTAAATGCTATGTCAACAGTTGTGACTCTATTGTTTAGGGAACAATGACAAGAAGAAAAGTCTGTCCATGTTCAGTACAGACACAATCCCTCATTTTTTTCTCCTCAACTATTTTTGACCCGCAGTTGGTTGAGCCACAAATGCAGAATCCATGATTATGGAGATATACACATAACTGAATTCATTATATATGCAATAAATAGATCTCAAAACATATATATGTTCTGTTTACATACGCACACAGGAAAGACTGGCAGGAAATATACCAACAGTCTCTAAATGGGGAATTATGAATTAGGGATGTGTTTTTCTGGTTGACCATAATACATATTCATTATAAACATTTTAGACAACTGGGGCGGTACTATGGATCGGCTCAAGCGTTCTTCATTCTACCCTCTTCCTATGGCACCTGTTGAAAAGCCTGAAATCCTGCTCCCCAGACAACACTGTAGCTAGAGTTGCAGCAAATGAGGGTCGGTCACCTGGATGTGCTTTGCAACACCTGGAAGGTGGAAGGGAGACAAAGGTTTCCAGCGCTTTCTGCAGATGTGAGGCTCTCTGCGGTGGCACCCCAGAGCCTGCTCTTCAGTGTCCAAGGTATTTCTGGATGGTTTTGGAAGCCAGACTCCAAGTTCCCAGACCTGGTGTCCTGCTTATGGGGTGTTCAGAGGCAGCTGCAGAAGTAGCTTCTGATCCTGAATCACAGCGACTCGTGGTGTGTCCTGAACCTAACAGCTCCAGGCTGGACTCAAGGGAGCAGCTCCCCTGCAGGGCAGTTCTCTTATCTGGAGACCAGCCTGAAGCTGCGCCTCAGCCTTTCTCAGAACCTAGAAGTTTCCAGACTAAAACACCTGGAGTGGTCTCTGTTTTTTACACCGAACCCCAATTCATATAGGTACACAATAAAACTTAGGGGTTATGATTGCCTTAAAGTGTTCTCGTACTTCTAAAATTCCTGAATTTTTCACAAATCATTGTTAAATCATTAAAAAGGGTATTTTTAAATAATCACTATAAAAACGATTTAATAAATGGGAAATGCTTATAATATCATGTTAAGGGAACAAAAGAGATTATGAAAGAGAAGCTAAATATTTACAGTAGCAGCAAAATACCTAGAAAAAAACTTTATAAGATACATGTAAAAAGCTACTGAATGGTACATAAAGGACTCAAAGAGAAAGACACTCTGTGATTATGGTAGGAAGACTCAGCCTGCAAAATGGCAGCTCTCTCTATGTCATTAGAGAAATGTAGCGTGATCCAAATAAAGATTTGAAGTTTTTTTTCCTCAATAAATTGATCCTAAAAGTCAGGTGGAAAATAAACATGAATCCAAACAATGGAATATTATTTGACCATAAAAAGGAAAGAAGTACTGATGCCTGCTACAGCATGGATGAACCTTGAAAATACGGTGCTCAGTGAAAGAAAACAGACACAAAAGGCCACACGTTGTGTGATTCCATTTAAACAAAATGCCCAGAATAGGCAAATCCATAGAGACAGCGGATCAGTGGTTGCTTTGGCTGGGAGCTGGGGAGTAGGGAACGCAGAGGTGATGTCCAGTGGGTTCAGGGTCTCTTCTGGGGGGTGAAAATGTTCTAAAATTGATTGTGGTGACAGCTGCACAACTCTGAATATTCTAAAACACACTTAAGTGTGGACTTCAGAATAAGTGAACTGTATGGTATGTAAATTATATCTCAATAAAGCTAATACCACAAATAAATAAATACATCTGAAATAATAGCCAGGAAAACACTGACAAATAAGGGCAAGAAGGTAGGGGAGAGGCAGTGCCTGGCACTACCGGATATTCAAACAGATTATAAAAACTAAATAACTAAAACAATTTGATACTGTATGCAAACAGACAGCTACATAGAAGTACTAGAATAGGAAAATATGGAAATAGACAAAATACATATGGGAATTAAGTATATGATAAAGGTAGCATTTCAAACCATGTGGAAAAGATGGATACTATTATATGGTGTTGAGACAGCTGTGTAGGAAAGTAGTGTTGGATCCATACCTCACACCTTACATCAGCATAAATTCCCAAAAGATCATATTTGAAATTCTGAATATGAAAACAAAACCATAAAAGTACTAAAATAAAATATGGAAGAATACTTTCACCTCTTCAGAAAAGGGAAAGCTTTTCAAATTATGACTCAAAGTCCAGAAGTCAGAAAAAGAAAGAATAAAGTTGACGCTGCAACTTTACATGGCAAAATGAGTAAACAAATAAAAACATGTCAGATCTAAGCCAAGTCAAAAGATAAACTATTAGATAGGAAAAAAACCCAAAATTTATTTTTGAGTCAGAGTCTCACTCTGTCACACAGGCTGAGACGCAGTGGCACGCTCATGGCTCACCACAGCCCTGACCTGCCAGGCTTAGGTGATCCTTGCACCTCAGTATTCCAAGTAGCAGGAACTACAGGCACGTGCCACCATGCCCAGCTAATTTTTTAAAAAAATTATTGTAGAGAGGCGATCTTGCCATGTTGTCCAGACTGGACTCAGGCAATCCTCTTGCCTTGGCCTCCCAAAATGCTGGGATTACAGGCATAAGCCACCACGCACAGTCAAAATATTTTCAACTTACACCACAGACAAGGGGTTAATTTCCTAATAATTTAAAGGAGTTCCTTGAGAAAGATCAACCCCAACAGAAAAATGGGCAAAAGATTTGAATAATTAGAGAAAAAAATGCCATCTAAATAGATGAAACTCAACCTCATTTATAAGAAAAATGCAAATTAGAACTACAGTGAGTTTTTTTTAAACCTAGAAAACTGGCAAAAATCCAAATTTTGATAGCAAACTCTGCTGGCAAGGTTGTAGGGAGTTTTCTCACACATCGGTATTCTGGAGAGTGTGCCATGGTGTGACTCATATGAGGATGACTTGGTAGCTTCTATCACAACTACAAACAAACCTTTTGATCTAGCAATTCCACTTTTGGAATTGTTTTGTGTTTGCAAGTGTGCAAATGTATCTATATGTTCATAGCAGCACTGCTTCTAAGAGCTAAAGATTAGAAATATCCTCAGCCGGGCTCGGTGGCTCAGCCTGTAATCCCACGCCTTTGGGAGGCTGAGGTGAGTAGACTGCCTGAGCCCGCAAGTTCGAGACCCGCCTGGGCAACTTGGCGAGACCTCATCTCCACAGTAAATCAAAAAAAATTAGCCAGGTGTGGTAGTGCGCACCTGTAGTTCCAACTACTTGGAAGACTGAGGCGGAAGGATCGCCGAAGCCCAGCAGGTCGAGGCTGTGGTGGCCGGGAGCGGCCACTGCACTCCAGTCTGGGTGACAGAGTGAGACTCCAACTCAGAAAAAAAAAAAAAAAGGAACCCTGAGTCCCGAGTGCCAATCAACTAGACGATGTTAAAACAAATTATAGCCCATCCATATGACCACAGAATGGAACTATATGTGACTATAATAATGAGGGTGGTATCTTTGTATTGATATCAACCAAATCAATCAAGATATATTAAGTTATGCCCAAATTTTAAAAAAGCAAGGTATAGAACATTATGTGTAATATGCCACTGTTTGTGTTTAAAAACAGGCGTAGGCTGGGCACAGTGGCTCACACCTGTAATCCCAGAATTTAGAGAGTCTAAGGCAAGAGGACTGCTTGAGCCCAGGAGTTCGACACTAGCCTAGGCAACAGTTCTTCGCTATAAAAAATTAGCTGGGCATGGTGGTGCATGCCTCTAGTCCCAGTTACTTAGGAGGCTGAGGTGGAAGGATCACCTGAGCCCAGAAGGTAGAGGCTACAGTGAGCTGGTTCACCTGAGCCCAGAAGTAGAGGCTTCAGTGAGCTGTGAGTGTGCCACTGTACCCCAGTCTGGGTGACAGAGTGAGAATCTGACTCAAAAAATAAAATAAAAATAAAAAAACAAGTGTAAAATAAGCCTCTATCTGCTTTTATTTGTATGTGCATACAGGAGCTCCAGAAAGATCCATAAGCACTAAGCACAGTGCTGATGAATAATAAGGGAGGGGTCGTTCTACTGAATAGTTAGTTTTGGGTTCTAGCCATGTGAATGTCATACCTATTCCTAAAATCAAGAACTTAAATAAACAAAAACAAAACAGAGAGGAAAAAGGTGGCCATGCCGTGAGATTTACATCTGCTTCTGGGCAGAGTCTAGAATGGAAGAGGGAAGAACGGACAGCTTCCAGAGTTGAGAGGAGACTCTATTCTTATACTTTGGTTTGTTCAAGAAGTAAACATACAAAAAAACACAAACAAACCAAAAAACCCCAAGTAAGCTTCCCCAGCCACGGCAGAGTTGCTTCAGGACTTTGGTTAGGCACGAATGCACACTCAAGTGAGCAGGGCCTGGGTTCCCGGGTGGGCGCTGGGTGCCCACTCACCCTCCCCTGGCCAGGGGCCTCCTCTGTCCAGTGCAGCTGGCCTTCTGCTGGACGCCCTTCCATGCCCACCAGGGCTGAGACTTGCTGAGAAGAGAAAGCTCGTGGAGAAAACTCACCGTTTTCTTCATCTTTTCCACGAAGCTGCTCTCTTTGACAGAGGAGGTCCTGAAAAACAAAAGCGTCCGGTGGGTGTGGGGTGCAGCTATTATGGATGATGCAGGTGCTGTGGCAGCGCGTTGAGGGGATGTTCCAGCTGAGCCCCTTGCCACTCCCCAGCGACCGTGCCAGCAGCTTCCAGGTCTCCTGGGCCGGCTCGGCCTCCCCAGTTCCCCTACAGTTGGTCCAACGCCTCTGGCGACACCAGTCTTGCCAAACCAAGACCTCTCTCCACCAGGCAGATGCAAATCTGTTTTCCTCAAACAAGGAAGCACCTCTTCCTCACACCCACGGCCAAGGTCCCCACGACCTCACCTCACCTTCAGCTTCGACCTCTTCCTCCTTCAACCCCTGCCTCACACACACCACTGCCCTGTTCCGTTCTGAAAGCTTCAATGGCCCCCATGACCCCCAGGGCAGGGGTACATAAGTTATCTCAGAGTGTCTCCAGCCTCGCCTGCCAACTCCTTCCACAAACCGTGCTCCAGGCACTGACTTTACACCCTCCCTACATGGAGGCCCTCAGAGTTCCGTGCAAGCCTTGCCTCCACCCAGAGCATTCCTGCTCCGCCTCCTTCGCCTGGCTGACCGGGGTCTGCCTCAATGCTCTGCTCGAGTGCCGGCCCCCCGGGGCTCCTAAGATGCCCTTCCCTTCTGCTGCACTGGGGCACACGTCGCCATCGCCTTCTCTGTGTTGCTGGTGCTTTTAGAGCCCTGACCGGGCCTGACCCTCCAGAGAGCAGCCTGGCCTGGCCTGATCCTCGGTCCCCTCGCTCTCCCCTGCCCCCTCCCTTCTCTGCCCTTTTTTCTTCCCTCTTGCTCTCGCAGGGCCTGCAGAGCTGTCAAAACAAGCCCAGGGCACTTCACTAAGGGCCTGCAAGCTGAACGAGGTTACAAATCCTGGCGCAAGACGGCAAGGTGGCAAACACCCTCCTCTGGGTGGCAGATCTTTAGAATGCTTGAAACATAACCACTCTGAATCAAGCGACAAGCCTCAACATTGAAGCACAGTTGCTTTCTTGAAACACCACCATCGAGGAACAAGAGAAGACACGTGCAGCATACGAACATCCGAGGACTGAGAACGTAAGAAAGTCCTACACATCATCGGAAAGACAGCCCCTCCCCCAGAAAAATGGTCAAACGACTTGGATAGACACTGTTTCAAAGAGGGAATCTAAGTGGTCAAAGAACCTACAAAAAAGGTACTCAGCCTTAGGACTTACCGCAGAAGCGGAAGTTAAAACCACGATGGCTTGACTGTACACCCATGAGGATGGCTGAGACTAGAGACGGACATCACGGA
>NW_007033427.1:15292-67792 GCF_000164805.1 Carlito syrichta | reverse complement strand
CTCAGCTGTGGCCAGTTCACAGTATCTAGATGTATCACAGCAGAAGCTCCGATGGAAACTGAAAACGACAATATCAAAACTAGGCAAAAATCAAGCTACAGTTGTGCTCACTTTCCCTCACACTCAAGCTCTCGTAGAGTAGTATGTACGACTGAAAAAAGGAAAATGAGAAAATGTGTCCTTAAAAAACTGAATGCCCACTATTAAGTAATCACAGAAAAGGGATCCAAAGAGAAATACACCAGCATCTTCAGAGAGAACCTTCAAGGGTCAGTATAACAAATGACACTGTTTCCTTCGTTTTCTAAATTTTTATGTTTTCACATTTTATAATTTTAATCAAATATAATTTTATTATAATTTTTATTTTGTTGAGTTGGAGTCTCACTCTGCTGCCCAGGCTGAAGTGCAGTGGCCTGCTCCCAGCCACCGCAGCCTCCACCTGCTGGGCTCAGGCAATCCTTCCACCTCAGCCTCCCAAGTAGCTGGAACTACAGGTGCACGCTACCACAAATGGCTAATTTTTTATTTATTGTAGAGATGAGGTCTTGCCAAGTTGCCCGGGCTGGCAATTATAATTTTATAATTATAATTAAAAATACACTGTATAGTTTAAAAGTGGGGAGTATCCAACATTAGGAGGGAGTTGTCCTCTCCTGAGGCTGAGGGATTGTGAGTCTTCCATAAGTTTTGAAACTTCCCAACTCTCTTGCCCTTTTTTTCCCTACAATGCACAGGTAATGCTTGGGTGATAAGAAAATAAAAATTAGTTTTGAAGAAACGTTGTACATGTGGATAGACAGACTGATTGAAGTGAAGCCTCCAACCATAAGGATAATTAGGGCAGTTGAGCCTGAGTAAAGAGATCACATCAGAGAAGACATTCTAGACAAGGAGAAGGAGGCCACTGATTCCGAATGCCTCTCCCCCCGAGGCCCGGCCCACGTCCTGTCACGCCACCCCCAGCCTCTCTGGGCCACGCTGAGCTACTCGCATTTCCACGTGGCACCTCGGGGCCGGAAGAGCCTCCTCCAACTTCTTCCTGGGAACTATTCATCCCTCACGACGGAACCTAAACCTCTCTTCCAGACAACCTTCTCAGCCCTTCACACAGCAAGGCCACCTCTTCACGACAGCACATACGTCTGTCATGGGAACACTTTCTTCCGAGTCTTCCAATTGCTTAATTTGAGGCCCGGCTTGAGTAACTTTGAAGGCGATGTCTATGTGTGTCTGCAGTGAGTACAATGTCTGCGATACTGCAGCTCCTTGGGTGATCAGTCCTGAGTCGCCTGCCCAGCATGAGGTGGGCACAGGCAGACTGACAGGCTGTGGGGACACTCCTCACTCACTCCTCCCACCTTTGCGAGGGTCTGGAATCGGCTGAAAAGCCAACTCCTGTCGCTTTTTAAAGGACAGACGCTTCCACAGAAGCTCCATCTCCAACAAGGTGGGTCTACAGACTTGCTGAAGAAAGGAATAAGGGCAAACTCCAGCACCCCATGGGTGCTAGGTGGCTTTCCCTGCACCTACAGATGACACATGCCAGCCCGGGGCGGGGGGGTGGACAGGCACTGTGCCAGGCGCTGAGGGCAGGAGACTAGACAAGGGCCAATCCTCTGGCCGTGAGAAGACGGACTCTGAGGAGGATCACAGTGGGATGGGAGGAGCCACACGTGAGCAGCAGACTCAGCTTTGTCCTGGTTCTGCCACCAGACAGGCCTGTGATTGGGCAGGCCCCACCCCCCTCACGGCCCCACATTCCTCTGACTTAAAGAGTGGCATCTGGACTTCTGCAGCCTCTCCCAGTGTCTGGCACGGCCCCCGGAACTTGGTTAGCACCCGAGGGAAAAAAGGGAGCTCTCTGGAAGAGGAAGCTGTCGGGTCAGTTTGTGATCTCAAAGGCCCCGGGCAGCACAAGGCAGCATGTGCTGCCACCAGTGGACGGACAGCTTGGGTCATGGGCTTCAAAGGGAGCAGTGCTCATGGCTGAAGATACCAGGAAAGGCCTCTTGGAAGAGCTGGGCTCTGTTCTCAGCGACAGGAAGGGGCTCCCGAGAAAGCCCCGGGAACCAGGCTGCCGGGGCCCCTGACCGCAGTCCAGGGGGGTGGGTGGGGAGGAGGGCCTTGGCGTGACCTCCTGACATGGCGGGACAAAGCAGAATTCCAGGCTGGCTGGCTCTGGGAGAGGAGGGGGAACCCTCCGGGCAGGCCTGGTCTGGGCAGCAGAGGGTGGAGGAGGTGTGCAGCCCTCTCCGACCCCAGGGCGAGTGCACTCCCAAGAAGACCCCTTCTGAGGTCCAACGCTGGTCCCTCAGCCCCAAGGGGACAGGAGAACCCTCCACCCTCTCCCCTCAGCTCCACGGTTGCCTTCAGAGATCCTGCCCAGAGAGCAGTCCAGGAAAGAGAACCCAAGGAGACTGAGGAAAAAAGAATGTAAAATTGTTTTCCATTCCTGCTAGTGAGACCCATCTTGCCTGAGGAGTGCAAGGGAACCCCTCCCCACCCCAAGTCCCTGCTGTAGGGTTACAGAAGCAGAGAGAGCCTGCTCGGCCAGAGGAGTCCACACCTCGGACTGCTCTGCACTGGCTCTACCACATCCGAGAGCGCCACATCTGGATGTGCGGAGGGAACCTGACCCTTCACAGCAGGTGAATGGGGCCTTCCTGGCTTCCAGTCCAAATCCCTTCCTCTGGAAGCAGGGAAATGCAGCCCATGGATCCAGGGTCACCATCAGTGCCCATGCCCAGCCGGGCCCACCCCCCAGCCCCTCACCCCCCACTGGGGACTGCGGAGATCGTCCCTAGGAACGCCTGATTCTGGCAGTCAACTCCACACAGCAGCGTCCTCATGCCTCCAAGGTGTCCCCGCCCAGAAGGAGGTCCCGCCACTCTCCAGCGTGGATGCAGGTGTCCCCCTGCCCAAGGTGCCGTCAAGGCAGTCTGCCGCTAGGGACCGTGTCGGGAACTGACCTTCTCAGGGCGGGCTCATCCTGCGGAGATGAGTATGTGCACCCCATGGCTCCTCACTCCCAGTTCCAGGACTTAAGGAAAAAGGAAGGTTACAGTTCTCTCCTGGAAACTCACCAGGAGCCAGCAGACAGAAGTTTGGCTCTGTCCATTTCTATGCTGTGCTGGTGGGGAAGCTGCCCGGGCCTATGGACTTGAGTCTTGGACACCCCAAAGTCCTCTCAGAATCCTTCTGAGCTCTGGCCTGCATCTGTCCCCACCAGCCTGAGAACTCTGCAACATCTGGCAGCTCCAGCAGGGAAGAATCAGGACTCAAGACGGAAGCCTCCCATGATCCCCTGCGGTTGGGCACACACCCACCCCCCCTCCTTCAGTATGGACCGAGGAAAGGAGAAAACCTTTCCAACCCTGACTCTGGTCTCCTTGGCAACTGTTTATATCAGAGCCCTTCTCCCTACACCCTCCCCCTTTCCCATTAAAAAAAAAGGAAGTCATGTCTGCTGAATAAAGCTCTTCTAGAC
The DNA here is from genome assembly GCF_000164805.1 of Carlito syrichta. Classification (NCBI taxonomy): domain Eukaryota; kingdom Metazoa; phylum Chordata; class Mammalia; order Primates; family Tarsiidae; genus Carlito; species Carlito syrichta. Next base: position 64,302 of record NW_007033427.1, on the reverse strand, counting down.
TCCGGAAGGCAGTTTGCAGGTTGCTATGGCAGGGCTATTTCTCCATGAAGGAAGCCACACTGATCCCACAGCCCAGGCGCCTTGCGATTATATTAAATTAGATCTGGTCCCCATCTTCCCCTACACAAAAGCACGGCAGAGAAACAGAGCCCAAGACACTGGGTCCGTGTCAGCTGAGAGCGTCCTGTGTGCCATTAAGGGCACACCTGACCCTCCCATCATGGCTGTCGGGAAAAGCCCAGCAAAGCGATGCCCTGTCTTAAGGTACATCCTTCAGAGGTTCCCAAGTGCAAACAGCCCATCAGAAAGTCCAAGGTTCTGGCCATGCAGGGGCAGCAGCTGGCCCAGGCATGGAGCCCAGGGACCATGTGGCTTCAGAATGGCACACGCAAGGTTCCAATTAGGCCTCTCCACTCCTAAATTGGGAGCAGAAGTCTCTGGTTTAGGCTTGAGAAGTCAGCGGCAGTCCACCATGTGGGGAGACCAAGGGAGGGCGGGGAAAAGCACTGAGTCACTTGGACTCAGATGAACCAAGACGTGTGATTCATTTTGTTCCAGTCCCAGACGACACTGAGAAGCATTTCTGAAAACTGCAAATCAAATTTACTTTTCTGCACAGCGGACCTGATTTCTTTTGGGACTTTACCCTGCCCTTGGCTCCACACGGGAAGCTGCTTTGGACCGGCTTCCTCCCAGAGCCTATGTCTGGCAGCCAAGCTCTCCAGGCCTCAGGGTAACAGGCATCCACAGTGAGAGGAGGAACGAGGGCTGAGGCACAGACGCACAGTGCCCCAGAGCCAGGACAGACTGCCGTGGCAGGACGGAGAGTCAGTTTGGTGGCCTCTATTGCAGGAAGACGGCTCCACTGAGCAGGCCCAGGTTTCTCTACCTTCAGAGACTTGTGGCGCGAGCTGAGGGTTTGAAAGACCTGCCTTTGGTGGAAATGGAAAGCGATCTGCTGGAGCTTAAGCAAAAGCAACAGCTCTGTCCACCACCAGCCCTCAGGGCTTTACTGGACATGCCATGAGGGCTGCTGCCTCCTAACATAGCTGGCCTCAGGCAGGCAGAAGGGAAAAGCAGGTGGGAGAGGCCACAGGTCAAAGACAAAACAAGGAAGGGAACTGCTATCGACTGAGTGCCTCCTACACACCAGCCAGTGTTCAAGGAGCTTTGTATTTTATTTCATTTAACCTCACTGCCCTGTGAAGATGCGGCCTTCTATCCCCACTGACAGGGCAGTGAGGCTGGGGGGTGAGGCGGTGATTCAACCACAGGCCTGAGAAAGCCCAAAGCCTCAGCGGCCTGGCACCCGGAGGCCATGTGCTCCCCCCAAGCAAGGTTGCACTTCGCCCGCCCCACCCTGTGTCAGCCAAGGCACAGCTCACAAGGTCACTGGTGTGTGCCTCTCACAGCCCTTCCTGGGGTTCCTGGGGCCTGGCTATTCGGGGCGATCTAAGGCTCCAGGGAGCAGCTGCTCCCTCATGCCCACCCCCTCATATTCTCCGAACCTACAGATCAGGACCCCACAAGCAAGTCCACACAGCCCAGAAAACCTGCCATCACCCAGGCAGCCCGCCCCACCAACACACGGACTTGAGACAGCTGAGACCTGAGAGTCCCCTTGGCAGACACCCAGACTAGTTAGGGGCTGGCTAGGGCCAAACTGCTTCTCAGGAGAGAGAGAGGAGAGACTGAAGTTCAAGGAATTGCTTAGGGCTGTCCAGCCCATCAGTGATAAGAGGGAAAAGGCCATACCCTGTGACACTAAGAGATCTGACCTTGTCAGAGACCAAGGGGCCCTGCCATCAAGTGTAATCAAAGGGCACGTGTGGGGAAGCCATCACAAGAGTCGGGTGGCGTCAGCAGGAATAAGGGCGAGGTGGGATTCCCTGGGCTGGAATCCCTGCTCTCACTTGTCAGCTGTCAGCCTTGACCAGGTCACTTGCCATCTCCTTGAATCAGCACGGCCACATGTAAATGAGGACAAGCACATTCCCTCTGTGGGCTGTGAGGGCCCAAGAAGCTTGTTTCCAAAGGCCCTGGCCTAGAACACCCTCTCTGATCCCACGCCCCTCCTGCACTTGCGCTCTGCTGCCCATCTTGGCACAGGGCCCCCATCGACGCCTGCGGGGCCGAGGTCAACAGCCTCCTGCCCATCTTCCCGCGTCCAGGTCAGCTCCCTCCACCCCGACTCCACACAGCACTTCGTGGGACCGCTGCTCTCGGGAAACTGCCCTCCCGCAAAAGCCTTCCCAAGCGCCCCATCAGTAACAGGTAAGTATAGCTTTTTTTTTTTTAAGAGCTGGGGTCTCAGGCAACCCCTTTGGGTCCCCTCCCACGGTGGGAGCTTTTCTGCCCTCTCAATAAAGCCTGCTTTAAAAAAAAAGAGATGGGGTCTCACTATATCACCTCGGCTGGAACCTGGATTCAAGGGATTCTCCCACCTTAGACTCCTGTGTAGCTGGGACCACAGGTGCAAGCCACTGCACCTGGTTAAGATGATGTATATCAAAGCATCATACTGGCTAGGCACGGCAGCTCACACCTGTAATCCAGCCACTTTGGGAGGCCAGGGTGAGAGGATTGCCTGAGCCCAGGGATTCGAGACCAGCCTGGGTAGCTTGGCCAGACCTCGTCTCTACAATAAACCAAAAAATTAGCCAGGCATGGTTCTAGTTACCTGGAAGGCTGAGACAGAAGGGTCACCTGAGCCCAGCAGGTTGAGGCTGCAGTGCCACTGTACTCCAGCCTAAGTGACAGGGTGAGACTCCAACTCAAAAACAAACAAACAGGCAAGGCTTGGTGGCTCAGCCTGTAATCCCAGCACTTTGGGAGGCTGAGGCGAGTGAATCGCCTGAGGCTGTGGGTTCGAGACCGGCCTGGGCAACTTGGTGAGACCTCGTCTCTACAATCAATAAAAAAATTAGCCACACGTGATAGCATGCGCCTATAGTTCTGGTTACTCAGAAGGCTGAGGTGGAAGGATTGTCAGAGCCCAGCAGGTTGATGCTGGAGTGGCCGTGAGTGTGCAGTGCACTCCAGCCTGGGTGACGGAGTGAGACTCCAACTAAAAAAAAAAAAAACCCCCAAAACCAACAAACATCACAGTATATACTTGAAACATACAATTTTTAGCCATCAAACATACCTCAATAAAGCAGGAAGAGTTCCACACCTCAAGCCCAAGATCCTCTTCTGTGTCAGTTCCCTTTATGACCCCCGACTCCCTTCGCGATCTCTAACTCTCCTTGGGTGACCCCAACTCCCTTCGTGACCTCTGACTACCCCCATGACTCCAGACTCCTTGGTGACCTACACCTGGGCACTCCCAAGATGTGCCCTCCCTAGAGCAGGCCTCGCCTCTGGGATTGTGTACATGCAGCCCTCCCCCAGTTTCCACTCGATCTCCCCGACTCACTCGGCGCACTTCAGTCCCGACATACCCCCAGTGGGGGGTGCCCCTCCGCTGCATTCCCACCGCCCTAGGCTGTTAGAGCACACATCACACCGTGCCACTCTCATCTCCCCCAACTGCACGGGAGCCCCTGAGGACACTCTGCTCTTTCCTCTGTGCCCTGCATGCTTGGCACATGGAAAAGGAGTTACCCCACAGCACCAAGTGCCCTGGCAGCGCCCAGTGAAGTAAGAGGGCTGCCAGGGCATGCTCTCTTGCTGTCCTAGACAGCCATGTTTGGAGATTCAGGCACTAGTCAGAAAGCACGCCCACCCTAATCTCATCAGGGACCAGGAAAAGAAGGAAAGGCAGGCGAAGTTTTCTCGGTAGGCAGGTGACAGCTAGAAACCCAGACCAGTGCTTGTGGAGGTGGCAGAAACACTCTGGGCCCTTTCCCAGTCATTTCTCCAGTGGCAGGAGGCTTTGGCCACTCTCGTGGCCACAGATGCTGTCTCCTGCATGTTCTCCTCTTTGTAGCTCACTGTGCTTCTCTCCTCATGTGTAGTGGAGCCAAGGGACACACTATAGAAAAAGTGACCCTGAACTGCATGAGGCAAGACCTCTGCTTTGCTTTCCATCTCTTGGGACCAACAGGTGGCTCTGGCTAAGCTAGGGACCCAGACGGGAAGTGGAAATACAAACCAATCCCCATTTTTTATGAGGCTCTCCTGAGCTTTCTGTCAAGAGCAGGCCCCAAAATGAAGGTCACGTAGAAAAATGAGATCTTTTGTGGCTTTTCAAAAGCAACCCCAGTGGAACACAATCAGCAAAATCCAGACTGTGGGAAACTCAATGAAACAAAAGCTGTGGTTTCTTCCACACAAACACACCACAAGGAAGAAATGGATGGAAGGGAAGCCTAGGAACGAAAAGGGACTCAACATGACGTTAACAAAAAGCAGCCAGCAAAGCAAGCGGTAGCTATGCAGTTCCATGTATGTGACATTTGGGAAAAGGCTGAACTACAGGGACAGAAATAAGACCAGCAGCTGCCAGAGGCTGAGGGCTGGAGGAGAGACTGACTGCAAAAGGGCACAGGGGAAACTTTTTGAAGTGACAAAATATTCTACATCTTGATTGTGATAACTGATGACATAACTGCACACATCTTTCAAGAGTCACCACACCGTGCACTTTAAGAAGGGGAATTCTACCACATCTACATTATACCTTAATACACCTGACCTGCCTCCCCTGAAAGAGACGAGTAAAATTTATTAATCAGTTACAGAGTGTGGGTCTTGTTTAGATATTGAGTTTTTTTCATGTTAAAAAATTAAAATGAAACACTAGTCAGTCAGGGAGCTACAAACAAATGCTGCCTGGGTACCTGCTGATGCTAGAGATTCTTTCAGGGGTGTGAGGATGGCCCTGTGTAATGTTCAAAAAGGAGAGCCCTGGAATTTTTTTTTTTTTTTGAGTTGGAGTCTCACCCTGTCACCCAGACTGGAGTGCAGCGGCCACTCCCGGCCACCGCAGCCTCGACCTGCTGGGCTCCGGCGATCCTTCCGCCTCAGCCTTCCGAGTAGCTGGAACGACAGGCACGCACTACCACGCCCGGCTGATTTTTGATTTATTGTAGAGATGAGGTCTCGCTGCCCAGGCGGGTCTCGAACTCGCGGGCTCAGGCAATCCACTCACCTCAGCCTCCCAAAGGCGTGGGATTACAGGCTGAGCCACCGAGCCCGGCTGTGCCCTGGAATCGTAAGAGACTGGAGATTTCAGGAAGAAAGGATAAGATTTCTGAGGATTGCATTAAAATAACCCAGGGTAAGGGACAGCAGAAAGAAACAAGATTGGCCAGGGGTGGGTAACTATGAGTACTGGGTGGCGAGTGCCCACGGGCCCACTCTCCTGCATTCAACACTTGGTGTTTACTTGAAATGTTCTCTAATAACAAGTTTTGTTTTTCTTTAAAACACCCTGAGGTTCCAGGAGTGAAGCGGGAGTGGATGCGAGGGCACTGTGGCGTGTCTCAGGGTCAGGGGTGACAGACAGGAGCACAGCAGGAAGGTGGGGTGAAGAGGCTGCACCTTGGCTGCTGCCACTGCTGGCAGCACCACCATGGGCCCAGTGACCCGATCCTGATTTTTTTTTTAAAAGAAGCTACAAGTCTGGGTTTTTATGCGAAACTGCCAGACTTTTAAATATTCTAATGAAAATATTTTAAAAAGCACTGTGGGCGCCAAAACCAGCCAGTGGCCACAGTCTGTTCTAGAGGCAGCCACACAGACAGATCTGGAATTTGGTAACCCGACAGCCACTCTCTGAGTCACTTCACACTGACAGGTGGCGCCAACCAAGCTAGGGACCCAGACAGGTAGCGGAGCGGATGCTCCCTCTGCACCCTGGGAGCAGAAAAACACACCAATCCCTGTCCACCAAGAGGGTGCTCCATGCAGAGTGCTGTGTCTTATGCACACACAAAGCAGCAGGGCACAGAGAAGGCCCTGGGAGCCTGGGACTCCAGTGGGAACCAGCATCCCCCCAGGCTCCTCAGGGCAGGCGCAGCCCAGGCATGGAATGCTCTGGACAGAGGTAAAAGCTGAGTGAGTGGGAGTGAGCATGAAAGAGTCACTTATTATTATTACCACTCCTGGTATTATTAAGGAGAACTTGCCGCTGGTAACCACTCCTCTTTAACGAGCCTTTAATTGCTTTTACAGTCCAAAGACCTCCCCTGGAAGGATCAAGCCATGTTCATGAGCTAGAAGCCTCTATACTGCAGGATGCCAACTCTTCCCAACTTAATCTATAGGTTTAATCCAGTTCCAACCACAATGCCATCAGGTTTTGACAAGTGTGACTAAAATAATCACAGTGTTCCAGGCGTGCTGGCCTCTGCAGCCCTCACCACCAGTCTAGATTTGGCATCAGAACCTCAGGAGTCCGAGTGCACTCTGCTGCCACTGTCCTCGTGTAGCTGATAGAGGCCACACCTGTGTACCTTCCAGAGACAGCTTCCTGACTATAAAATCATGTAATTGGTGAGAAAATACAACACAGATTAACAGAACAGAACAGTAAGTCTAGAAAGTGACCCGACATACATGGTCACCCAGCTGGTGCCAATGACGACGCTCTCAAGTATGGCGGGAAAAGAATGACTGACTGTGCTCCACAAATGGTACGTCCACAGGGAAAAAGTGAATCCCGAAGCACCTCACACAATACCCCAGACGCAAACTGGGCTGGATGGAGCCCTTCCTGAGGCCGGCCGGCCCTTCTGGGCCCTCCCTGGCCTCTTGCTCCCTCGTTTCCCAAGCCACTCCTGAGGACCAGAGACGAGGGAAAGGAGGTGTGAGTGGCCTCACTCTGCTAACGGCAGCTGCCTCAGTCTCAAACAAAAAAATTTTTTTTTTTTTTTGAGTCGGCGTCTCACTCTGGCACCCAGACTAGAGTGTCGTGGCCACTCCCGGCCACCGCAGCCTCGACCCGCTGGGCTCCGGGCGATCCTTCCGCCTCCTCCTTCCGAGTAGCCGGAACTACAGGCACGCGCTACCACGCCCGGCTGATTTTTTGATTTATTGTAGAGATGAGGTCTCGCTGCCCAGGCGGGTCTCGAACCCGTGGGCTCAGACAATCCACTCACCTCGGCCTCCCAAAGGCGCGGGATGACAGGCTGAGCCACCGAGCCCGGCTACAAAAATTTTTTACTTGGATTCCACTGTTTCTCTTCTAACAACCTCGAAGCCTTTTTCTCTAGCTGTGCCCCCACCGCCCACTGCATCCACGTCTCTTAAATTTAGGTTTGGCTCAACTCCCTGGCCCTATCTGCTCCCTACCCAGTGCCTCAGAAGAATCCCCCAACTCTATCTCCGAGTCTCCTTCCAAGATGCCCCTGCACCTGAGTGCCCAGCTCAGCCTCAGTTTCCACCTACTCCAGGAGCCTCTGCTACCTCTCCCTGCTGCTGGGCAGTCAATGGCCTTCACTGTACTTCCCTCCAACCCCCAGGACTTTCTTTTCAGGCCTCGTCACTGCCGGCTGGACCCACTTCCGGGAATGGCCCCTCAACCTGTCTCCCAGCCTCCCTTCATCCTCCATGGGGCCATTCCAAAATCAGGGTCAGCAGAATACTATCCACACCCCCAAGGAGCAGCCACAGCCCTCTTGGGTCAGGCTCCCACCTGCCTCTCCAACTGCAGTTTCTACACTCCGCAGTCTCCATCCCATCCTAAGCACATATCCCACCAAACAGCCCTGCCATCCCACACATCGTGGTCCGTCTCCTGTCTGTGCCTAAAGAAACGCCATCTCAGTCCGTCAAAATCCTGTTCCACCTTCAAGGCTCAACTCATGTGTCGCCTTCTCTCTAAAGTCATTCCCAATCCCTGGCAGAACCCATCCCTTCCTCCTGGGCTTTCCTGACCCTTTTTAACATGACTGTTCCCGGCACAGCAAGTTCTGGATGTACCTGTTCATGAGACTGCCCTTCCCATAAGACTGGACGGCAGGGACCCATTTACTGAACTTTCGGTCACAAGCGTTTGACACGCAGGACATAAGTGCTTGTCTGACTTGATGAACCTCAAGATTTTAACCAGGATTTTCAGAATCATGCTCAACCCCTCCCCATCCCTCTTCCCCAGAAAGACAGATGCCACCCTCCAGCTCCACAGCGCTGTTCACGAGCTGGGACTCCACCGGGGAGGAGCGCCAAGGGCAGTGTCTGCTTTAAGAGGTGTATGAAACCCTCTCCCATCCCCAGGCCTTGAGAGCAAACCCTGTCCCAAGTGGCCTCCTGGAGTGTCAGAGAAAACAAGCGCTCCAAGCTCCAGGAGCTGCCTGGAGTTACTCAGGTGGCGTCTCTATCAGCCACACAAGGGCAGTGGCAGCAGAGAGCACCCGGGCTCCCGAGGTAGTGAGGGCCACAGAAGCCAGCACATGGACCTTGAAGTCTAGGGCTAGTGTCGGGGACACTGCAGATATGCTTCCAACGTCTGTTTCCTGCCATTCAGTGTGCTTGCTGGTCAGACTATGGTTGGCTCACTGGTTTGGTTTAAAAATATCCATGCCCAAAGGTTTTGTGCTCATTAGCACATCACCTCCCAGGTGGCTACAGCCTTAAAAAGACTTAAAACTTGTATTCCAGAAGCCACCAGAGACTATGGTGATAAGTCCTGATATAGCCCCGTCATTTCCCACAGCTCTGAGCTGTGGCAGAAACTACCAGTACTCATGAAAATACAAGCAGCCAGGGACGCTGATGTGGGATTTAGACAAGGAAGCCCAGGCTGGAGGCCCAGTTGTAGCTAAGTAACCTCTCTGAGTCTTCATTTTCTTGGAAACACAGGTTGAGTATCCCTAATCTGGAAATTTGAAATGCTCCAAAGGCTGAAACTTTTTGAACCCTGACATGATTGATGTGCAAAGAAAATGTGCTTTGGAACATTTTGGATCTAGGATTTTCAGATTAGGGATGCTCAGTGGGTAAATATAATGCACATATTCCCCAATCCAAAAGAATCCATAATCCAAAACCCTTCTGGTCCCAAGCATTTTGGATAAGGGATACTCACCTTACAGGTACATTTACACTGTCTTAAGGGATTAAAGGCAGAACAGCAAAGGAGAGAGAACAAGAGGTGTGGAGTACACAGACCTCATTTGAAAGCCAGCCTGCCTACTTAGAAATTAAGTGGCCTCGGGCAAGCTCTCAATCAACAGTGAGGGCTTCAATTTCTTCCTTGAAGGACATTTCACTTGCAAGATTAGGGAGGATATTAATAACGATAAAATTAATAATATAGAACATCTGAGGGCTTACCATGTACCAAGAATTGGACAAAGAGCTCTACTGTGGATTATCTCACTTAATTTTCACAACCTTGTATGGTAAGTGCTTTTACTACCCTCAGTTCACATTTGAGGACGCAGGCTTAGAAAGGTTAAATAACTTGGCCAATATCACGTGACTAACATGCAGCAGAGTCAGGATTCAAACCTTTATCACCCGACTTCAGGGTTCAGAACTTAACCACTGCACTGCAAATGTGTCCCCTGCATAGTGTACGTGTAAAGCCCTGGCCACAGCAGGCATCCAATGATACGATAAGAGATGAGAAAGGGAGTCAGAAACAGCAGGCATCCAATGATACGATAAGAGATGAGAAAGGGAGTCAGAAATAGTAGGGCATCACACCATTATGATTATGAGCAGGGAAAGAGAGTCGCAGTATCCTAGCAAAGAGAAACAATTAAAATCAGCAAAACATAAACACTTTCGACTTTACAGTTCTCATAGCCTAGAAGTTTCATTCCAAGTTCATCTTGCAAGGCCAGAGAGGTGATGTGAGAACAGACAAAGAATGATGAGCAAGCCGTCTCCCTTGGCGGTAGGCCCAGGCTCCCAGGGTCCACCCACATCCTCACTTGGGGCAGGCAGTGCTTCCAGTTCACAGGTGAGGGAAGCAGGGCCAGGTGGGAAGCTGGGACCTGGACACTAGTCGCTTTACCTCGAGTAAAAATAACCCCCCAAAGTGGGAATGCACTCCGCCCCAGCCATAGGGGCACAGGCTGGATTCCAGCACACCTGCCCTTCCTGCCTCAGGCCCTCTGTCCCCAAGTCCTCTCGGCCTGGGGGTGTGGCTCCACCTTCCAGGACCTGCCCAACCCGCCTCCTACAGGACTTCATCCCATCCCCAATCAGAGGGAATTCTTTCTTTGAGATGCTGGAGCCTGTGCCTTCTGCCTGGACCTGCAGCTCCCCAGCCACCTGGCCCTGGGCATGTCACATAACCTCTCCGGGAGGCCAGATGAGGCGGCCCATGCTGCCTAATGCATGGTGCTGTTGCAAGGAGGACCTGATCAGATGATGCATGTTACAGCGTCTCATAAGCCATTTCTACAAAGACCCTTCCAATGGCCGCATTTCCCAGCTTTCTTAACATAAATGTCGCCCAGCAAAGTGCCTGGCACAGAAAACATTCTGACACAAACAGAAGGCAGTTACTCTGTGCCACGAACAGTCCTAGAGCTTATAAACTTTACCTCATTTAAAACTTGCAAGGGCCCCATGAGACAGAGGTTACTGCCTTTGTTGAGCAGACGAGGAAACCTGAGTCAGAGTGAAGTGCAGTGTCTCACCTAGGGTTTGCCCAGTACTAGGGTATAAGCTTAATGAAAATAGCATTCATCTATTTTATTTAGAACTGGAGCCACAAACCTCAGGACAGAATCTGGGACATTACAGGTAGGGCCTCAGTAAATACTTGCTCAGTGAATCAGTAATGAAGATAAGATTGAACCCAGTTTTTTTTTTCTTTAGGTCAGAGTCTTGCTCAGTTGCCCAGGCTGGCTGTGATTACAGGTGTGAGCCACTGTACCTGGCCCTGAACCCAGTTTTTACAGATCCACAGCTAATGCTGGCCGGGTGCGTTGGCTCATGCCTATAATCCCACCAGCACTTTGGGAGGCCGAGGCGAGAGGATTGCCTGAGCCCGTGGGTTCGAGACCAGCCTGGACAACTTGACAAGCCCTCATCTCTACAATAAACAAATTTTAAAAAGTAGCTGGGCATGGTGGCATGTGCCTGCAGTTCCAGTTACTTGGAAGGCTGAGGGGGAAGGATCGCCTGAGCCCAGCAGGTCAGGCTGCGGTGGTCGGGAGTGTGCCACTGCCGTCCAGCCTGGATAACAGAGTGAGACACCAACTCAAAAAAAAAAGTGACTAATGCCCTGTCAATGATACAAGAATTGTGCTCTGTGAATATCCACTTTAATGTCTGAAAACTAACTTTCAGGAGAGGAAGCTGTTACCCAGACTGGAATAAGAAATAGGAACTTGCTGTGAGCTGCACGCTCCCCTGCCTGGTGTAGGACATTCTGGCCTGGAAAGGTCCCGAAGCTGCCCTGAGCCTGCCCCCCCGCCAAATTCAGAGGGTCCCCAGGGGCAGGGCTGTGCCGATCCCCATTTTAACCTGGCTACAGCCTCTGGAGTCTGAGGCTGGGGTTAAACACAGCCAATAGTAACTGCAAGAAAATGATTCTGGCTGCAGGACCCTGAAGTCTGGAGAATGATTTTTCCACGTGGCCTGTGGAAATCAATCTTGGGGAGCCGGGAGTGGAGACACTTAGCCACACCTTCACCATCATTTTTTCCCAGCGGCATACCATCTCTACTATTAGCTCCATAATATTTTTCTTCACACTAATCCATCTTTTTTACTTATTCTTAAAAGGAAACTTTTTATGGAGATTTTTAAAAAATCAGTAAAATAAAAACAAAACAATGAGAGTCAAGTCAAGCTCGACACTGTCCCTCCCCAAGGTTCTAAGCTTCAGGTGGCTCCCTCATTCAAGAGAGAAATTAACAAGTGTTAGGCATTAAAGACATATTAGTAAGAAACCACGACTCCCTCCTTGTCAGTAATCAAAAGAACTGAACGAAAATTGACTGTCTCACTGCATGATTCCACACAAAAAAGCATCTCTATGATCCCATCTGTTTAAAAAATGGAAGGTTGCTGGGCCTGGGGTAGAATAAAAACAGGGCTCCGGCTCCAGTGCTGCCACTACTGGCTAATGACCCAAATTCTTTATCTGTAAATGGCATCTTCTACTGAATGGTTCCTGTGAGGTTCAAAGAAGCAGCAGATATAAAAGGGCCTTACAAACTCTGAAGTGCTGTGTAAACATAAGGGATTATTAAAGCAGATGTGAAGCACAATCTACCAACAAGGCAAAATACAAGACTCAACCCCAAACGGCTACGAGGAGCCTTGCTTCTCTGGGCCTGAGGCCATGTGCACGATGCTGCCTGGAACCGAGAGAGGAGTGGCAGAGAGGAGACTGAGCCGGTCACTTACGTTGCCTGAATTTTGGTGAACTCGGGGACTTCTTCTTTTTTCTTTCTAAAGAGGAACCAGTAGGTCAGGAGACCCACAATGAGTGAAAACAGGATCATGTCTGTCATGCTGAAGAGAGACACTTCTTCGGCCGCCGCCTCAGACACCGTGGAGCTGGAGTCCATTTGGGAGTCCCCCATGTCGATCACCAAACTGTCAGGAGAGAGAAATGACAGGCATGAGCAGGGAGCAGCTGGAGGCACCTGAGGCTGGCTGGGGCGCCCACCTGAATGCTTCAGTGCAGGCCTCATGGCCCTGGGGCTGCAGCATATGGGCATTACACTGGGCAGGCTCCTGCCAAGACAGCTGCAGGCTCGGACCAGAACTAGGGCGTACAGCTGGTGCAGGCTAACGCTGGGGCTGGGACTGGCACTCAGAGAGATGGAAAGCCAGAGATTCTCAGTGCCCTGGAGTATTCTCCAGTCCCACGATGACATGGCACAGGGGTCGGTTCCACCAGAGAGGGGCCACTTTGCAGCAAGCCCTTTCCCCGACTGCACGCTGGCCTGTGTTGCCCCAAACCCTGCATGTTCCAGAGATCCTCATGACTGACCCTTGAATGGCTGGGAAATAACCTCTGAGCCTTGGAACACCCGGCCTGATGAGAGTGTCTCTGTCTATCTGAGACCTTGGGCCACACAGTCCCTGCTAATAGTGAGAGCTATGGTGAACACCTGGTTTCCTATGCTGGGGCTTTGAGTCACACTGTGTCCACGTGATGTCTAGGGATGCCGGAGACTGAGGAGGTAAGTCTTGAGACCTGGTACTCCAGGCCTGCATAACTGACCCCCAATAAACACGTTGGACACCACAACTCAGGTGAGCTTCCCTGGGTTGCAATACTTCATACGGTGTCACATATCATAGCTGAGATAATTAAGCGCTGTGTGACTCTACTGCGAGAGGACAACTGGAAACTCGCACCTTGTCTCTCCTGAACTCTATGCCCTTTTCTTTTGCTGATTTTAGTCTGCATCCTCTTGCTGTAATAAACCATAATCATAATCCAAAAGCTTTTCTGAATTTTGTGAGTCCTGATCCTCACAAGAGGGGATGAAGGGGGGTCTTGGGAACTCCCAACTCCCCAACCTAGTCCCGGAAAGATACTCAATCAGTTTGTCTGCCACTGAAGCCTAGCAGGTGGGTAGATCTACATAGGTCAACGACGGCCCAAGTGAGAGGACCTTTAACCTCAGCAGTCCACTTCCGCCGCTTAACAGCGAAGCTGGGCTTGGCCCTGGAATCTGTATCACTCCATTTTGCAATCACAGCTATGACCAGATGGGTCGCTTTCACCACAGTCAGGACGCCCATACTCAATCAGGAATGCCCTAGTCACAGCTCAGCAGTTGGGCAACGGAGGCCATCATATCTGACTTCCGTTGGTTGTCACTGCCTCCAGGAAACCACAGGCCTGGTCTAGGCCGCCAGAGCATCTGAGGGTTATGGGCATTAGTCCACCACCTTGCAACCTGCTGGGAAAGGGCCATTCAGAACAGGCCCACGAGCTCGGTTCTTGGCTTTCTCACTAATCGGAGATGCTTCTTCAATGACTTGACTTAACCTCAACTCAGCCTTCTTGATAAGACATTCAAGGACACACCGCGCTCTACCGTCCCCAGAGAATACTGTTCATACCTGGGTACTAGCTTATAAACACTTTGGACGTTTATGATGCTAGTCATGTCTGTCTTCCCAACCCTGTCAGGGTCTCTGTCAAGTCCACGAGCCACCTGTCACGCTTTCACAAAACCAGAAAGGCATCTTGACTCGCTCTATGGATTCTGGAAGGACCTGTCCTGCAGACTCACGAGGCCACATTTAAAGCCCGACTGGGACTCACTGGGTGTTCTGATCAGGAGTGACTTTGGTGACGCAGAAAAGCCCCTGGCTGGTTGGTGCCCGTCACAAAGCAGCAGGCAGTAAACATGAGCTACCTGTCCTGCTGCCCTCCTTGCTTCAACTCATCAGGTGACCCGGTCCCCTCATTATCCAGAAGAGGGGACGAATGCCCACGAAGCTAAGACGCAAGCTGACTGCACAACTCAGAAGTGCAAGCTCATTCTCTGCTGGTGGTTTCTAAACTGATGGTGCTGAGAAGCAGGGTCACAGCACACCTGTACCCACAGAATCACGTTCTTTCTGACAACACGTGGTTCACACCACCCAGACCACTGACTCCTGATGGGCGGGCCATGCTCCACACAGCAGCCGGAGGGATCCTTTAAAAAGTAAGTCAGAGCATGCCCCCTCCTGCCCAAACTCTCAGAGGGCTTCACATCACAATTAGCACAAAATCTAAAGTCCTCGCACAGCCTAGAAAGCCTGTTATGATCTAGCCCTTGGATACCACTCCCATCACCCACATATTTTACAACTCTCCTCCCTTCCTCACACCTCACAGGTCCCATGGCTTCCTTCTGCCTCAGGACCTTTTCACACGCTAATGAACTGTCCAGTTATTTGCAGGCTTGCCCCTCACTTCATTCAGGCCTCCACTCAGATGTCACCAGCTCAGAGAGGCTTTGCCTGACTACAGAATCTAAAACAGCTCCCTGGCCACTCTCTCCCACCTCACAGGACTTACCCCCACCTGGCATTTTTTCCCACTGGCCATCTCCCTGACTAAAGGGTCAGCCCCACAGGGCAGGCATTGCTTTGTTCACAGGCTGGCGTATAATGAGCACTGACTGCCAAGCTTGTTGAAGGCCATGGGTCTCTCTCCCCCACTCCGTGTGAGCTCCTTGAGGGAAGAACAGCACCTCAGGCGCCTCCATGTCTGGCACATGGTGGGAAAAGAAAGACTAGCAGGCGAGCAAGAAGGAAGTCAAGCTTGGAGCGTCACACTCCGAGTGCCCCGGCTGCTAACTCTCGACACCAATAAATCGAGAGGCAGAAAACTGGTCGAAAGAAGTTTATTTCTGAATTCAAATCCAGGGAGTGGAACCTGGCCTTTCTGAGATGGTTCTGCTCACCCTTCAGGTTTTACAGTCTGTTTTTGTAAGTTCAGGGCTGTTGGTACCTACACACCAACCACGTCACTAGCAGAGCCTTGTATAGGATTTAAGTTACAGCCGCATTTATGGTTCACAATTCCTGGCACTGGTTACCAGAGGTATCTCACTGTTTATTATCATTAACACCAGACAAAGGTGTTAATCAAGCTTGCCATAGAGTAAAGGGAGCTAACAAGGCCTAAGACATCATACATTCCTACATGTTGTTATACACAAAAGTCATACAAACCATAAGTCTTACGATTACCTTGACACCATATTATCTAAACCTATGAATACTAAGAAAAGGGGGTAAATGGGGATTTATATCTCTCAGTTAATGGGGAGTCTGCAGGGACATTAAGGACTCTTTGATGTTATGTACTGGGAGTGCACAGGAGATAAGAGGAAGCATTCCTTCTGC
The DNA here is from genome assembly GCF_000164805.1 of Carlito syrichta. NCBI lineage: Eukaryota > Metazoa > Chordata > Mammalia > Primates > Tarsiidae > Carlito > Carlito syrichta. The sequence goes on along the minus strand of NW_007033427.1, from coordinate 48,582 downwards.
TCCCAGGAACGTGGGTACAGGCGGAAGTGCTCCAGCACTTGCCCTGCCTTCTCTAGGGGTTGTGGCAATATGGACAGACAATAGCAGGTCTCCGTGTCAGGAGGAATCCAAGGACCCAAGCAGCGAGCTTGGGGCTGAAGCCATGAACAAGCCCCCAGGTTAAGTCACTTAAACCATTATTCCCCCCCCCGAAATACACAGATACCTGCGCATCTCTCCAGCTTCACCCTGCCCAATTCTCCAGCCAGCATCTCTGTGGTCTTGCTCTCTAGGCTGGCAGGTGTCGGAGATGCTCTTCCTCCCAACGCTCTCTACTCACTCTCCGGAGCTCAGCTCCACCATCCCTTCTGTGGGGCACATAATCTAGTGTGCAGGAACTACTCAGGGAACGAATGAAGGGAATTCATGAATGTATCATGACACATGGCATGCAAAGTGTAACTGACCTGATAACACAGCATGAAGACCTCTAAGAAGCACTGGGCTTGCAGCGCACCTAGCTGGATGGCTCCTGTAAGACAGAGGTTCCCAAACTTTCTTGGTCTGTGGAATCCCCTGTATCTCAGGGTACCCCTGGGCCAAAAGAAATGCCTAACAGTTCCACATGTGAAGAAGTTAGGTCCAAACACCCATTGCAAACCCAGCTTTGTGAAGAGACAAAGTCATGAAAAGGAATGCAGCAGGAACTGTGGACACTGGAACCGTGAGCCACCCCAAGCTAGTGCATCACATGGAGTTTGACAGGCGTGAACTTCCACTGCGCTTGAGAATTCGGCATCTGTGAGTTTGCTGGGGTGCCCTGAGGCACCCTGGCAGTTTGGGAACCACCTCTGCTATGGGAAATATCTTTTTTTCGTGTGAAATGCTTTGATGGGAAAATTCTGGACATCCTGACAGATAACTCTCTGCCACATCAGGTGGGGGTAAATAGTCTGAGTCCTCACAAAGCACCCCAAGGACTCTGGAAGCCTGTGCAATCCCTCTGCCCTGGAAAGGTCTTTTGTCTGAGTTTCTTCTGTCCCTCTTCAGTGGAAGGGAACACGGGACAAGGCAGAGCACATGGGGCCAAACATAACATTTGTTAGCAATAGCAAACAAGAAAAAAAGAGAAAGAAATGGAAATGAAAAAACAGAGAGTAACTTCTTGACTAGACCAGGCTCTTACCAACGCCCTGCCACCAGCTGGACACACCCCTTACTAAGAGTAGCCTTTGATGTTCTCATCTGTAAAACTAAACTCAGCAAAGGCATATGTCAAAACACCAGCCAAGCAGGTCTCCCCTTCAAATATAGCAGATCTTATCTTTTCTTATAAATTAGGTCTCTACATAAGAGTTTTTATTTTGTTACAGATACAAAATACATAATCAGAGAAGGGCTAAAACTATACATGCATAGCCTGCCCATGACTCCCACTGAATCTCAGCAGCTGGCCAGTAACCCCAATCCCACATACTGCAGGACAAGGTGGACAAATAATTCACGGGGCACTCAGGCCTGAGGGCACTGGTAGGAGCTTTACCAGCTTCTGGAAGAGAAAATGAGGCAAGAACACAAGGGCTCTCCACATCAAACTGTTTGCATTATTGGGACAGAAGGTTATCTTCTGAGAAGTATCTGTGGCTTTGCATTTACTGCATGCAAACTTCTGGTCAGTAAACAGGATTGAGCAACCGACTCAGCACTGATGTCAGGGTGAGTCACCCACCTGAAGGGAGGGGGGAAGAGAAGAAGGAAAGAAGGACCAAGTGATTTAGTTGGCTCCTTCAGCATGCATTGCCCAGCAGCACTTACTGTCACACCTGCCCACACAAGGCTCTGGCGTTTACCCCTGGCCACGAGAACAGAGGCTGCTCAAGTTCACACACTTCTTCTGCCAAGATTTAGTGGCCTCAGGATGAGGAAAAACCCTCAAGGAAACAAACCCTACCATGGCCTAATAGCTCAACCTCTAGAGATAGAGCGCTGCTCAGGGGAAACTACTCTCCAAGGCAACGTGCTAAAAAGCAGTGGCCAAAAAAGTGACTCAGACAGACTCATCTATAACCAAAAGGTCCAGAAAGTTTGTCACCCAAGCTGAGATGTTGTTGGTGCAGATTTCTTTGGGTTTATCCTGTTTGGGTTCTCTCAGCTTCTTGAATTTGTAGATTTATGTCTTTCGCCAAGTTGGGGATCTTTTCAGCCATTATCTCTTCAATACTTTCTCAGTCTGGCCCTCTTCCTCCTCTCCTTCAGGAACTACAATGACATGAAAGGGCAACTTGGCGAGACCTCGTCTCTACAGTAAATCAAAAATCAGCCGGGCGTGGTAGCGCACGCCTGTTGCTCCGGCTACTCAGAAGGCTGAGGCGGAAGGGTCGTTGGAGCCCGGGAGGTTGAGGCTGTGGTGGCCGGGAGCGGTCGCTGCACTCCAGTCTGAGTGAGACTCCAACTCAAAAAAAAAAAAAAAGGTAGATCTTTTGTTATTAGTCCCACAAGTTCCTGAGGCTCTGTTTTTGTTTTGTTTCCAATCTTGTTTCTCCCCGTTGTTCAGTCTGGGTAATTGCTACTGTGCTAACTTCAAGTTCACGGATTCTCTCCAGGCTTCTCCATTCTGCTGTGGAGCCATCTACTGGGGGTTCTATTTTAGTTATCGTATTTTTCAGCTCTGATATCTGTTTGGTTCTTCTTTACACCTTGTTTAATTCCGACATCTATGTCATCTTGATGCTGGTCCCTTTTTTCAATCAAGCTGAGATTTCATGGTTCTTGGTAAGATGAGTGATTTTTGAAAACTGCATCCTGGTCATTTTGAACATTTACTACATGATAAGACCTCAAATCATATTTCGTTTTTTTTGTTTTGTTTTTGAGTTGGAGTCTCACTCTGTCACCCAGACTGGAGTGCAGTGGCCGCTCCCGGCCACCGCAGCCTCGACCTGCTGGGCTCCGGCGATCCTTCCGCCTCAGCCTTCCAAGTAGCTGGAACTACAGGTGCATGCTACCATACCTGGCTAATTTTTTGATTTATTGTAGAGATGAGGTCTCATCAAGTTGCCCAATCAGGTCTCGAACCCGCGGGCTCAGGCAATCCACTCACCTCAGCCTCCCAAAGCATGGCTGAGGCACCAAGCCCGGCTTCAAATCATATTTCAGTCTCTTTTAGCATGCTTCTTCTGTCATCCTGCTCGTAGGGAAGGAAGGTGCCAACTTGTTACTGTCAGGCAGGAGTTCAGTCTCTGCTAAGAAGCCCTAGCTTGAAGAAAGAAGAGCATCTCATTATTGCTCCCCCACAAAGCTTTCCCTGACACCTCAGGGTGGGGTTCCCTGGCTGGGCCAGGTGATGGTGAAGTCCTGGCTTTCACCAGGCCTCCTATGACATCACTCCCATGGAAAGTAGACTTCCCTGCATCCTCAGGGAGTCAATACTTCCTTGGGTTTTTAAAAATTATTACTTTTTTATGTATAATTGTCCCTCTTGCAAATCTCTCTTTTTAAAAGAGGCTGGGCGCAGTGGCTCACGCTTGACCCCATCTCTACAAAAAGATAAAAAACAAAAAGTTAGCCAGTGAGGTGTGCTTGTAGTCGCAGCTACTCAGGAAGCTGAGATGTGAGGATTGCTTGAGTCCAGGAGTTAGCGGCTACAATGAGTTTTGACTGAGCCACTGTGCTGCAGCCTGGATGAGAGAGCAAGACCTTGTCTCTTTGAAAAAAAAAAAAAGATGTTGCAGGTATGAAATAAGACTGAGCCACACAAGAAACTCAGTCCTTTGGACTCCCCTGCAATTACTATAGCATTCACTCATATCTTGGAAGCATTTAGAGCAAAGCTACCAAGAGGGTTTAAGAATGCAATTCCTTGGCTCTTGATAAGTCAAGGATGTTACCAATACTGTGCTTATTTGAGGAGTCAATACCAAGTTTGATGTGATTAAGAATTAGCATGGAAGCCGGGCTTGGTGGCTCAGCCCGTAATCCCGCGCCTTTGGGAGGCTGAGGTGAGTGGATTGCCTGAGCCCGCAGGTTCGAGACCCGCCTGGGCAACTTGGCGAGACCTCATCTCTACAATAAATCAAAAAATCAGCCAGGCGTGGTAGCACGTGCCTGTAATTCCGGTTACTTGGAAGGCTGAGGCGGAAGGATCGCCGGAGCCCAGTGGGTCGAGGCTGCGGTGGCTGGGAGCAGCCACTGCACTCCAGTCTGGGCAACCGAGTGAAACTCCAATTCCAAAAAAAAAAAAAGAATTAGCATGGAACAACTACAAGCAAAACATTTTAAAAGAAGTTGAGAGGCCAGGTGTGGTAGCTCATGCCTGTAATCTCAGCACTTTGGGAGACTGAGGCAGGAAGATTACTTGATTCCAGAAGTTCGAGACCAGCCTGGGCAACATAGTGAGACCTCATCTCTAACTAATTAAAAAAGCAAATAAAATAAAGCTGAGAAAATACTACTTTAGTACAATCTAAAGTAGAATATGCTAAGATGTGCTATAACTGATGAGGGTAAACAACATATGTGGAGCAGAACAAGGCTCAGTTGGACAAACTTAAAAAAAATTTGTGAAAATGTAAGATATTTAAAGGCTATAGTTATTCACTACATTATCCATCAGCAGGTACTATGCAAAAATATTTGAATCTATTATATGTCACTGAACCAGGAGTATCAACAGTGAGCTTTATTTGTATTCATGGACTTATCCTAAAAGTTACTTCTGTGAAATTTTGTCAAAAATAGAAGCTGAATATCTTAACTGTCCTACCATACAGCAGTTCAATGGCTTGGCAGTGGTAAAGTCTAGTATGACTATTTTGAGCTCAAGGTGAACACTGTAATTCTAAACAAGAAGAACTGCTGTCAATTACTATTACTAAATACCGAATGGCTTTAGAAATTAGTTTTGCTACAGACTTAATATTTCCTAATGGCGCCAATCTAAAATTATAAGGCAAAACAGCATTTACATGCAAAATTTATAATGTGTAAAGTCGTTTCAATGAAATTAACATTGTCTGACTCACAAGTAATATCAAGTTTCTTTATACAATTCCTGTACTGTCAAGGGTACAAGAAGTGAAATCTCCACTGCTACAAAAATGTGCACATTTTTTAGGCTCAGACCACAGTCCCAGCAGCGTTTTTCAGATCTTGATGAATGTAGGAAGGGAATTCTCATATCTAAAAATTCATTTAACTATACAATTGAGGAGCCCACCTAACCTTTAATAGGAAGTGATTGATCTGCAATGTAATTATATGCTTCAAGGCAAATATCAAGAGGAGAATCAAATAGAATTGTATAAATGCTGTCTTCTAATGATTAACATGCTCCATTAAGATTATATGTTGGGAGAATGACATCATTATTCAGCAGTACCTATCTGTGTGAAAGATATTTTCACAGATAAATTATGTATAATCTCATTACAGATCAGCACTAACAGGTGAGTATCTACAACTGACTTTGATAATACGGAACACTAACTTTGAATCCAGTTAAGCAAAATGTTATTCCTATAGAAATAATTCCATCCTTCTTCTTAGTAGACCTGCATTACAATTTTATGCTCAAATGTTATCATTTGAATTTTGTCAACAAAAAATGTGAAAATGAATTGTGTCTTTTGTAATATGTAATATCCTAGATTTTACTTCTTGGCCTGTAAACCTGAAATATTTGTTACCTGGCCTCTTACACAAAAGGATTACCAGCCCCTGCTCTAGATAACTGAAGTGCACTTGGTTAACTAGAGTTATGCACTGAACAGCCTGGTTCCGGTCGGCTCCTGGCAGCGGGGATCGGGCAGGTTACTTAACCTCTCTGGGTCTCAGGTTTCTTCTTTATAAAGCAGTGTGGGGATATTCACCAAGGACCGCACCCAGCTCGAAAACTCTACGCTGCTGAAGAAATACTTCCAACGTATGTTACCTATTTTCCTGCTGTCTTTCTAGGTACTCGGTCATGCAGAGTACCTTTTCTGGAGTACTCAGCCATAGTGCCTTCGTACGACATACTCTGGGCCTCATGAAGCAAGGAAGTCTGTCGTACCCACATGGAAAGCCCCTCGGCTGTGGATTTTCAGGCTCCTTCTCTTTGTGGAAGGTGGCATTTGGCCTTTCTTGTGGCAGGATGACTCTTACCATTACAAGACTACCTACTACCTACATTCCTTCGCAAGTGTCTCCCTCACTTCCATGTGGCTGCTCTGAATCTGCAGGATCTGGAAAATCAGCTGCTGGATGTTTGTTAGAACGATATCTAAGATGAGAGCAAGGAAGCTCTTGCCTAGGACCTGAGGGACCCTCTTACTCACAGACTTTGTGAACTCAATGAGTTACCTCCTGATTCTCAGAAGTGCTGGAGATGTGCCCTGGAGGCCTGCGAGTTACAGCTCTGAGTGCCTAAAGATACTGGGTGCTCTCACCAACGCAGGCCCAGAGCATGCCCTGGGGCTCTCTGCTTGCTTATGAGGCCCACAGCACTGAAGATACTGGTGAATGCATGGCAGCATGGACCTGTTCCAACAGAGTTTAAAGTCTGGAGTACAAAATGTCATGTTGAAGAACATGCCTCTGTCAGTGTTCAGTCCGTGCACCCAGCAAACAGGTAGGAACACCCGTAGCACACCAGGAACTAACTGTGCAGGTGCAGGCGGGAGCCTGAACTCACTCCAACCTCGCCCTGGGGAGCTCTCCCCCAGGCAGAAGGGCAGATATATCCCAACAGTCCCAGCTCCACAAGGGGCCAGGTGTGGCGAAAAGAGAGCTCTGAGGAAGAAGTGGGCATGATGGTCTGAAAGAGTGAAGGAAGAGGTTCACAGGAGTCAAAATCTGGGCTGGGTAGTGAAGAATGACCAGGATCTGCCAGTAGGATAAGGGGGAATGAGCAAAATTCCCAACAGGAATGTGTACAAGGCCTAGAACATGAAAGACAGTATCTCCAGATCTGGGGTGACTCAAGTGTGGTGTGATGTGTCTGTACATGGGGCGTGCAAATGGCGAGTAAGAGATGAGCTTTTAAAAGGGACCCCGACCAGCATGCCAAGAGCCCAGGAGCCCTGTCCACCAGTCTGAGGTTTGTATACCTGGGCAGCTGGCGACAATACTACCACAGGAAGGTAGCGCTGTACACTGATGCTAGTGCCCCCAATATCAGTACAGTCATGCAGTCTTGACCAAGGTGTCCTAAAGAACATTCTCCACCGCAGATGCCCAAGTACCCTCAACTAATGGCACTTCCTCCAAACAACAGGGCTTAATTTTGTTTTGTTTTGTTTTTGTTTTGAGTTGGAGTCTCACTCAGTTGCCCAGGCTGGAGTGCCGTGGCACGCTCACAGTCACTCCAGCGTTGACCTGCTGGGCTCCGGTGATCCTTCTGTCTCAGCCCTCCAAGCAGACGGAACTACAGGCAGGCGCTACCACGCCTAGCTAATTTTTGATTGATTGTAGAGGTCTCGCCAAGTTGCCTGGGTGCGTCTCAAACCCACGGGCTCAAGCACTCCACTCGCCTCGGCCTCCCAGAGTGCTGGGATGGCAGCAGGGCTTAATTTGGAAACACATGACTGGCATGTGTCTGGCGTAACCACACCAAAGGGAGAGGCAGTCGCCAAGCTAGATGTGTGCAAGCATGACTTGGCAGGAAGCTGGCGGAAGGGCCGGCATCACTCAGCACAAATCGCGCTGACCAAGCCCTCAGGGGCTGACTTTGGCGGCGGCGGCTGCTTGTGCTTGTTTCTAGCAGCATCTCTGGGGCCTTGGCCACCTGGTCTGAACGCCAAGCGGGGCGGACCCACAGCTCTACCAAGCTCCTGGGCATTCTGTGGGTATACTTCAGTAACACTGCAAAAGGTGGCACAAGGTGACCTGGCTTCTGGGTAGGAAAGAGTCTTCTGACCCCCCAAAGAAGGGATCAGCTGCCTCTGAATCTTCTTTTCTTAAGGAAAGAAGTTTATACTGCTTCATCCTCTTGACCACTCCTTTGGTCTCAAATCATTTTGAATTAAAATATGGAAAAGAGAAATAAGCGAGTAGGAGAACTTGCCTTAGTTTCCTTAAATTCCGGGCAGACCAGCTGAAGTCTGCTTTTGCCTCTAGCATGTCAGCAGGAATAAGGGGTGACAGTCTGGTAAGGACAACCTGAGAACAATAAGCACCTCCCCCCACCCTGACCCCATACACAAGTGTGTTACAAGCCCCACGGGATGCCCGCAGCATGGACAGTGTTACCCTCTCTCCTTTCATGGAAATGAAAATGGAATGGGCCAAAACCAACACGGCCTCCCAGAAAGCAAGTGCATACCAAGGATTTGTTAACAGAGTTTCAGAGAAGCTCCACACTTAGCATCAAAGACAAACTGGAACACCATCAGAAAGGGTCCCCAGGACAGAGTGGTTCCCAAAACATGTCACAAGAGAAATGGTAAAAAACACTGTGAAGTTAATCCTAAAGAAAAGACGATTCAGAGGCAGCTGATCCCTTCTTTGGATGGTCAAAAACAGAGGAGGGACAGGCCCCAGAGTGTGGAAACAGGGGGTGGCCACAGAGGACAGAGATTTACATCCTCTCCAAGCAAGAACGTTCTGACACAGGTATCTGAAAATAGAATGAGATATTGCTCCCCTTCACAGGAAATATCAACAGAAGGCTGGGTCACACAGAGGAGGGACAGGCCCCAGAGTGTGGAAACAGGGGGTGGCCACAGAGGACAGAGATTTACATCCTCTCCAAGCAAGAACGTTCTGACACAGGTATCTGAAAATAGAATGGACATGGCTCCCCTTCACAGGAAATATCAACAGAAGGCTGGGTCACATGAGCTTCATGAAAGAGAGTATCTGCACTCCAAGGGCCTGGGTCACAGATCGACCAAATTAACATTCATTAAACTGAACTGGCTGACTGGTGACAATGCCAGGGGAAAAACTCCAAGTCTCTGGCCAGTTAATACTCAAATACTGATCCCTGGATCTTCTTCCACTTCTTTAAGACACATACGCACGTGCACACACACACACTCACACATACTCAAATGCTAAACGAGCTATGGAAAGAGGGACACAGGGTCCCACAGCAGATCCCAAGGACTCAGGAAAAAGGCAGAAGAACAAGAAAGCTCAGAGCAGCCCTGAGAAAAAGGCAGAAAGGGAGAAGTACGAACTCTTTCCATTAAAAAGCCGGCCCCTGGAACAGTCTGTGCTTTACTCAGAGCTGGGCTTTCAGCTCTAACAAGGAGGTTTTTCCAGGGGTTAATGAACATGTTCTGCCTCCTGGCTCCTCAAAGCATACCATGGCTGCATTATATCTTTTCAAGCCCAGCTAAGTCTACACAGACAAAAGATGCCACGCCTGGACAGTGCTTTTGCTGCTCCGCCTGGCTTGAGGGGGAAGGTCTCAGTGTCTGGGAACCACAGCAGAGAGCAGGAATCAGGCTCCTGGGCCTTCCTGTGCAGGTGCCTTGACAACCGTTTCTGCTGCGATAGCCCAGCCTCTGCCTGCACGGCTTCCAGTGACGGTGAACTCAGCACCTCACAGCCAAGCCTCACTCTGCTTAAGTGTTATAATCTACAGGATGATAACTCGGGCCAGAATCAGATCACCCAAATAGCTATTTTCTCTCGAAAATAGGGCTGTTTTGGGGTTGTTTCAGTTGCTCACTTCGCTAAGTAAGAGTGGTCGTGCGTGCTCACTATCAGCCGGCACCAGGCTTGGCACTTCTGGGGATGTGTCAACGTCTCAGCTGCCCTACATTGCCATTCCTGTTATCTTTGTCTAAATGAGGAAATCAAAGCTCAGGATTTAAGTGGTTTGCCCGAGGTCACATCGCTTCTCAGTGGTGGAGCCAGAATGTAATGCGTGTCTGTTTCTGGAGTCCATTCTGACCTCCTCCCTAAAGAACAACAAGAAAAGCATCTATAGGTAGACACTTTTTCTTTTTTTAAAAAAAAATCTTCAAATTCTCAACTAGATTTGAATTTTCATAATTCTTAATATATAAGTTGCCTTCAAATAGGATTAACCTCTAGCTGAACTTATCAGGTACAAAGAAAGGCATAAATGACCAATATAGGGAATGAAAAACAGGATATCATTAGATTCTACAGATATTAATAAAAGGATAACACGGGAAACTATAAACAATTTTATATCAACATTTGATAACTTAGATGAAATGGAAAAACTCCCTAATATATATAAACTGTCAAAGCTTACCCAAGAAAAATATGTAACCTGAATAATTATCTACCAAAGAATTTGAATCAGTGGTTAAAGCCATCCCCAAGAGTACACTCCAGCAGCAAATGTCATCGCTGGTGAATTTTCTCAAACATTTAAGGAAGAAATAATACAAATTCTATACAAACTCTTTCAGAAAATAGAAGACTTTCCAAATCATCACGAGATCTGTATTACTGTGATACTAAAACCAGACAGAGAGAACGACAATTACAAAAAGCTAACATGCCTCAGGAATAAAGATGCAAAAATCTCCCAAAATATTAGCAAACTGAACCAAACAAAATACAAAGAGGATACTACATCATGATCAAGTGTTTATTCCTGGAATACAAGCATGATTCAATATTCAAAAATCAACATAATCCATTGTATCAACTGGCTTTTAAAAATCCATATGATTGTCTTGATAGATGCAGAAATGCATCTGACAAAATTCAACACCCATTCATATGTAAACACTCAGTAAGCTAGGAGTAATAAGGAACTTTCTCAACCAGATAAAAGTAGTGGACATGACTATGGTAATAACAGTACCCATTTCATTATGATATTTGTAAGGAATAAATAAACACGTAAAAGGCTTAAAACAGTGCTTAGCACAAAGTATGTGCTATAATAAATATAGCTATTGCTATTACTAAAGATTCCAAAAGACGAAAAGTGAACAAAAAACATATTAAGTACATTAAGTACCAACAGCTGTGAAAATGAATGAACTGCTGGCTGGGGCAGAGACTCATGCCTATAATCCCAGCACTTTAGGAGGCTGAAGTGAGAGGACTGCCTGAGCCTATGGGTTCGAAACCAGCCTGGGCAACTTGATGAGACTTCATCTCTACAATAAATCAAAAAGTTAGTCGGGCACGGTGGCGCGCACCGTAGTTCCAGCTACTTGGAAGGCTGAAGTGGAAGGATCACCTGAGTCCAGCAGTTTGAGGCTGCGGTGGTCATGACCATGCCACTGCACTCCAGCCTGGGTGACACAGAGACTCCAAAAAAAAAAAAGGAATAAACTGCTGATATATGCGAAAACACAGATGAATCTCACAGACATAAGCTGAATGAGAGACATCAAACACAAGATGAGTACCTACTGTATGGTTTCATTTATAATTTAACTTCAAGAACAGGCAAACTAATCTGCGGTGATTGAGGTCAGAACATAAGTTATCATTGAGGCGAAGATGTTTGGTTTGTTTTTTAATAGATTTAGTGTGTACGAGTGCAGATTTATTTACTTAATTTTTTTTGAGTCAGAGTCTCAGTCACATAGGCTGGAGTGCAGTGGAACAACCACTGTAGCCTCTACCTCCTGGTTTCAGGTGATCCTCCCACCTCAGTCTCCTGAATAGCCAAGACTATAGGTGCGAGCCACCACACTCAACTAAGTTTTTGACTTTTTGTAGAGACAAGGTCTCATTATGTTCCCCAGGCTGTTCTCAAACTCCTGAGCTCAAGAGATCCTCCCGCCTCAGCCTCCCGAGTGCAGGACTACAGACATGAATCACTGCACCCGGCCCAAGTGCAGACTTCTTACATGCATATATTGTGCCATGGCGACGTCTGGGCTTTTAGGGTACCCATCACCTGAAAAGTCAACACTGCACCCAATGGGTAAGTTTTCAACCCTCATCCCCCTCTCTCCTTTTATAGTCTCCAATATCTATTACTCTGCACTGTATCCCAAGTGAACCCATTGTTTGGATCCCACTTAAAAGTGAGAACATGCAGTATCTGACGTTTTGTTTATGAGTTAGTTCACTTAGAAAAATGGCCTCCAGCTCCAGACATGTTGCTGCAAAACACATTACTTCATTCTTTTGTATTGCTGAGTATTCCATGGTGTGTGTGTGTGTGTGTGTGTGTGTGTGTGTCACATTTTCTTTATCCAGTCATCCACTGGCAGACACTTACAAGAGAGCACCCAAAAAACTGTAATAATTTTTTGGAGGGCAGGCCTCTTATAGTACAGACTCTCCCCACTAGGTAAATGTTCTAGGAACCCATCAGCATCAGGGTACCAGTTAGCATCGTTATGAAAGGCTGGGTTCAGCTTCAGTTAATTTTTTTTTTTTGGACATGTTTGCCCATTTCCTGATGGGTGATTTACGAGTGCACCTGCCTACACGGTGCTGAGAGTTCAGCATTTTTTGAACCCCCAAAAAGCATGACCCTGGTGCCCCACCCTCCCTAGTCACCCAATCTTACCCCAAGCAACTTTGTTTCCCTGGATGAAAAAAGTCCTCAGAGGGAAATGTTTTCCCTATGTGGAAGAGGTGAAACAAAAAGTAGAAGTATTGGAAGGCATCAAAATTGATGAGTTCGAAAACAGTTTTGAGCAGTGGAAAAAGCACCTCGATAGGTGTATTGCATCAAATGGGGAGGGCTTTGAAGGTGACTGAAGTTTAAACATGTAATAATAAATACAGTTTTTTATAAATAAATTCCAGGGCTTTATAAATAAAACCCTTGTAGATGGATTCCATATCTTTTTATTTATTTATTAAAAAAATTTTTTTCTCTAGTGGAATTTTTTTAAATGCAAAGTTGTTCTGAATAACAAATATGACTTAAACAGTAGTATACAATAGACACAGAAGCTCCCCAGAAGACCTCAGCAGATGGCAGCAGAGAAAATCACAGAATGTCCACACTCCAGAGTCCAGTCGCTGAGCCAGAGCCCCATCCACAGAGAAAGGAACCATCATCTCCCCGGCCTCCTCCTGCCCTGATTGTGGGTTAGATGTCACAGCCCACAGCCTCCGGCGACCCACACGCTCCCTGGTCCAGAGGATTCCATATCTTGGAGTAAGGGTATTGACCAGAAGGTACAAGGGAAGCTTCTGGGATGCTGGACAATGTTCAGTGTTTTGATCTGAGGTGGCAGGGGAATATATACACATAAAAAAATCATTAAGCTGTATATTTAAGACTTGTGTGCATTACTGTGTGTAAAAAATACTGCAAAATAAATGTCGACAATACAACAGCATATGTGCCATGGCCCCAGTGATGTAAAGATATTTTTGTACATATATGTAAAGGGTCATCACAAAAATATTATCTCAGAGGTGAGATTTTCAATTTTTCCACTTTTTAATTTTTGATGTATTATTTGCCTTTTTTAAAAATGAGCATGTTGTTTGTCCAATAAGAAAAATGTTCCTAAACCTGTTTTCTTATGGGCATCCATGGAACCAGAGAACTCTTTTTGGACATGCCCCTCACTCTCCCTGTGTCCAATAGCATCTTCACTACAGCATTGCTCGGAACAGGCCCCAAATGGATGTATACACTTTTAATTCCAAACAAGAAAATAAGCAGTTAAAAATAATTATAGGGGCCAGGCACAGTGGATCATGCCTGTAATCCCAGTACTTTGGGAGGCCGAGGCAAGAGGACTGCCTGAGCCCAGGGGTTTGAGACCAGCCTGGGCAACTTGGCGAGACCTCATCTCGACAATAAATCAAAAAAACTAGCCGGGCATGGTGGCACATGCCTGTAGTTCCAGCTACCTGGAAGGCTGAGGTGGAAGGATCAACTGAGCCTAGCAGGTAGAGACTGCAGTGGCCATGAGCATGCCCCTGCATTGCAGTCTAGGTGTCAGTGTGAGACTCTGACTCAAAAAAATAAATAAAAATAATTCTGGGAACCTCTACAGAGCCCCCAGTCAGATCCTCACTAGCTTTTCCATCTAAAACCCCAAAGCCCTTTTCCTCTAAGTGTGCTGTGTTTGAGAAAGAAACGGCAACACATTCTTGCAGAAAACAGCAGGGAGCAGCTCTCATGGAAAGCCTTCCCAAACATATTAAATTTTAAAAGTCATATTTTCATTATAAAATAATTAATAAAAGAAAATTTAGATACTGCCTCAGAAAAATGATTCAAGAGAATATATCCAATATCATGGTGATTTTCTCTAAAATATGATTGGGGCAGTGGGTGTCTAAAGGTACCTTTGTTTTGTCTGTCCTTTTTAAATGAGATGACTGGTATTCATGTGCTGATTCCGAAATTAAAAATAAATACATGTGAAGTGGATTCTTTTTTTTTTTTTTTTTTTGAGTCAGAGTCTCACTGTCAACCAGGCTGGAGTGCAGTGGCACACTGCTCACGGCCACTGCAGCTTCAACCCGCTGGGCTCAGGCAATCCTTCCACCTCAACCTTCCAAGTAGCTGGAACTACAGGAGCATGCCACCATGTCCAACTAATTTTTTGATTTATTGTAGAGACAAAGTCTCACCAAGTTGCCCAGGCTGGTCTCAAACCCCTGGACTCAGGCAATCCTCTCACCTCGGCCTCCCGAAGTGCTAGGATTACAGGCTTGAGCCACCGTGCCCAGCCCGGGAAGTGGATTCTTATAGTTGGAAGGAAGTTACAAATATGACAAGAGAGAACAGACAACGAACACTGTGGTGTTGAACTGAAATTGAAGGCATCAATATGCATAATGGTTTTAAGATATAAAGATATAGAATGTGAACATGCTTCTGTGTATTTCCTGGTTTTATCTGCTGAGAGGGCCTAGAAGTAATGATACTTTAGATGCAATGAGCCATCCAACACCCAGATCTTAGTTTCTAAACACCATTTGCCATCAAAAGCAACCAGGGCTCCTTGGAGAAATAACTGACTCCACAACTGGGGCAGGAAAACTAGTGAATGAGCCTGGATCACTTTGTTGTGCCAGAGTCAGCAAATGCTGGAAGAATGATGGTGACATGCCAAAAGGATAGAGGAGTCTACTTGAAGGGGTGCCCACTGGTCCAAACTGGAACATTTGAGCATCAAAACGTTAACATTGATGGATTATAACTCCTAGGATAAAATAATAATCTGAGTCAGAACTAATATAAATGGGTAAATGACTAATAAATGTAGAACTCAGAAAACCACCAATTGGCAACCACCATTGTAACCACTGTTTCAGATGAGAATAATAAACGTCAACATTTGTGAAGTTTGGTGAGAAACTTACTGACTACGGCTGGGGGTAATGGCTCATGCCTATAATCCCAGCACTTTAGAGGCAAAGGCAGGAGGATTGCTTGAGCCCAGGAGTTTGAGGTCAGCCTAGGCAACACAGCCAGACCTTTTCTCCATAAATAATTTTTTTAAAAAACATTAGCCAGGTGTGGTGGCAGCACATACCTGTGGTCCCAGCTACTCAAGAGGCTGAGGCTGAAGGCTAGCCTGAGCCCAGAGTGAGACCCAATTTGAGAGAAAGAGAGAGAGAGAGAGAGAGAGAGAGAGAGAGAGAGAGAGAGAGAGAGAAAGAAAGAAAGAAGGAAAAAGAAGGAAGGAAGGAAGGAAATAAATTGACTACAAAGGGAATTGCAGGGAATTTTTTTAAAAATTATTTTATGTGCCTGGTACTTTCCAAATGTTTTTATTCAACAAATGTTGGTTCTGCTTATTCTTTTTAAGGAGCTGGGTGATCAGTTGTAAGTAGGACAGCAGGGTTACTATACTTATGAAATGTGCAGTCTAATTGGGATGTCAGAAATTAAATAAGAGGAAGAGAGATCTTCTATGATGGAGGGATTCTAGAGCACTATTCTAGATCAATAGTGCCTGGTTCTAACCTTGGCATCACGACTTTCTGATTGTGTCATCTCAGGCAGACTACTGAACCTTTAAGTACCTTAGTTTCTCCATCTGTATGATGGGGATAACTATGGGACCTATTTGTATTTGTTTGCTAGGGCTGCCATCATGAAATGCCACAGATCGGGTGGCATAAACAACAGCAACATTTACCTTCTCACAGTTTTGGAGGCTAGAAGTATGAGACATAGATGTCAGCAGATTTGTTTTTTTTCTGAGGTCTCTCTCCCTGGCTTACTGGAAAAACAGAATGTACACTGACTGACACTAACATAACCAATCGAGAAAAGTCAACAGCTTCAGCACTGGGAAACAAATGACACCATATGCCACCTGATATAGTGCACCATGTACACAATCCATCTCCAATAGTCCACCAAAACTATACAATGTGATCTGAATCTTATCATGAGAAAACATCAGACAAACCCAAACTCTCGGACATTCACAAAGAAATGGCCTGACTTTTTGAAAAATGTCAGGGTCATGAAAGACAAAGACTGAAGAACTTCTCCAAATCACAAGAAATGAAAGGTGGTTCCTGGACTGGGAGAAAAAGATTTTTCTTCTGCTGTACACAATATTAATGGCAAAACTTGAATAAACTCTATAATTAGACAATATAGTATATCAATGTCAATTTCCTGATGTTGATCATTGTACTTTGCTTATGTGTAAAAAAAAAAAAAGTCCTTGACTTTACACACTGACGTACTTAGGGGCAACTGAATACCATATCTGCAATTCTCAAATAGTTCAGGGACAAAAATATATCTATACACATACGCATGCATCCAGATACAGAAATTGACAAAGCAAACATGATAAAATATTAACATTGAGGAATCTGGATAAAGGGTACTCAGAATTCTGTTTTTGCAACTTTTCTGCAAATTTGAAACTACTTCAAAATAAAAAGTTAAAAATAAATACAGTTTAAGAGATCTATTGTGTAACATGGTGACTACAGTTAGCCACAATGTGTCATATTCTTGAAAATTGTTAAGAGAGTAGATTTTAAGTGTCCTTATCACAAAAAAGAAATATGTGAGGTGATGTATATGCTAATTAGCTCAATTTAGCCATTCTACAATGGTACATATTTCCAAACAACATGTTGTACATAATACAAAGTTTATTTGTCAACTAAAAAAATAAATGCTTACTGAAGATAGGCTAAATTTAAAAATGCAAAGTTAAAATACAATCCAGCCAGGCTCGGTGACTCAGCCTGTAATCCCAAGCTTTGGGTGGCTGAGGTGAGTGGATTGCCTGAGTCTACGTGTTCAAGACCCGCCTGGGCAACTTGGCGAGACCTCATCTCTACAATAAATCAAAAAATGAGCTGGGCGTGGTAGAGCACGCCTGTAGTTCCAGCTACTGGGAAAGCTGAGGCAGAAGGATCACCGGCCGGCCACTGCACTCCAGTCTGGGTGACAGAGTGAGACTCCAACTCAAAAAAAAAAAAAAAAAAAAAGAAAACACAATCCAACCACCTATTTGTTTTCATTCTACTAGTTTACGTTTATTACACAATATTTACTTTTAACACTAATGGTTTTTATCACACATAATTTTGTCCTACTTTTCACAAATTAAATTGAGAAAATTTCCCTTAATTATAAATTCTCAAATGTCATTATTAATGTCACTATTAATAATTTCATGAAAAACATGATATATTTTCAATATTGATTTTTGTAAATCTCTGATTAGTTCCTTAAAATAGAGTCTCTGAATGTATCTTAGAAATATTTCTGAATCAAAGGGAATAAATATTTTAAGGCTCCTGACTTCACGGTCAAATTACTTTTCAAAAAGCAATTTATTTTCAACATTTCTCTGCAACTCTTCCTCTTCAAGAAACACCGTTAACCTGGAGAAAAGGAGCACTCCCATAAAGCACTGTGCTCACAGAAGCCCGAGAAGGCAAATAAGCAAAAACGGAAATACAGGAATTAATAAGCACTCGATGGAGGCCATGACACCTGTGCCCCAGCAGGAGGGGCAAACTAAGTCAAGCAACAGCTTCAGTTCTTCCGGTGGAAGACACTCATTTATTTCCTTGTCAAAATAAACAACACAGATGATGAAGGTCAGTCCATGCTTGGGTGAGTCTGGCAGGAGTCAAAGGGTTAGGGAGGGCTTTTCCATGGAAGTGGGCTC
This sequence comes from Carlito syrichta, assembly GCF_000164805.1. Classification (NCBI taxonomy): domain Eukaryota; kingdom Metazoa; phylum Chordata; class Mammalia; order Primates; family Tarsiidae; genus Carlito; species Carlito syrichta. The sequence goes on along the minus strand of NW_007033427.1, from coordinate 30,592 downwards.
AATGTGGCAGGTGACGGGGGTCAGGAGGAGAGTACACCCAAAGGCCTAATGGGGAAATGGGGTCACAGTTTTAAAAGGAAAAACCAGTTCAAACACTACTCTGCCATTTATAGTTGTATGACTCCGGGTAAACCTCAACTCCCTACAGCCCCTTTCCTACCTAAAATGGGGGTGTCATCATCATTAACAACTTTAATAAGAGACTGTTGGGAGGATACGACATGCAAAACGGCACATAATACACGGCAGGCGCTCAAGGAATGTTGTATGACGTCTCCCTCCCACTTGCATTCTTCAGGACCAAAGCAGATTAAAAATTAGCAGTGTCACCCAGCCCCCAGGCCTTGGTTTCTAAACATCATTCCCAATCAAAGGAGCCAAGGCCTCTTAAAGAAATGGCAGAGTCCAGGGTTGGAACATGGAAGATGAAATCTGAGCCTGGAACATCTTGTGATGCCTTTAAGGAAACGCTCAAGAAAATGTGAGGCTGCCGAAAAAACCTGGAGACAACTCAACCTGGAGAATTCCTAATGGCTAAAGATAGAGCAATCTGAGCAATGATAGAATTGAGTTTGTCGGGAGGGATAATTCATCTCTAAGGTTTTAATTTTTTACTACGGAAAAATATACTATAATATAACATTCACTGTTTTAAAGTGTACAATGCAATGGCATTAAGTACATTCAAAATGTTGTGCAACCATCACCACTATCTAGTTCCAGAACTTTTTCATCACCCCAGAAGGAAATGCTGTACCCATTGAGCAGGCATTGCCCCCTTCCCCAGCCCCTGGCAACCGCTAATCTACTTTATGTCTCTGGATTTACCCACTCCAGGCGTTTCTGACAAACGGAATCACACAATAAGTGGTACTTTGTGACCGGTTTCTCTCACTTAGCATAGTGTCTTCAAGCTTCATCCATGTTGTAGCGTGTATCAGTACTTCATTCCATTTATGGCTGAGTCACATCCATCGTGTGGATATACCACAACTTGCTTACCCATTCATCAAGTGACAAATATTTGGGTTGTGTCCACTTTTTGGCTATATAAATAGTAATGCTGCTACAATTTTACTCAAGTATTTGCTGGAGTACCTGTTTGCAATTCTCTTGGGTATACAGCTAGAAATGAAACTGTTTGATCACACAGTAATTCTTTTGTTTTGAGTCAGGGTCTCATTCCGTTGTGCAGTGGCATGACCATGGCTCACCACAGTCTCAACCTCCTGGGCTCCAGAGATCCTTCTGCCTCAGCCTACAGAATAGCTGGGACTATAGGTGTGTGCCACCATACCCAGCTAATCTTTTTATTTTTTGTAGAGATGAAGTCTCCCTGTGTTGCCCACACTGGTCTCAACCTCCTGGGCTCTAGAAATCCTCCTGCCTTGGCCTCCCAAAATGCTGGGATTACAGGGGTGAGCCACCGCACCTGGCCCATGTTGGGAGCCAGCCGTGAAGGCCCGCCTGAGCGTTAGGGATCCAGGCGGGCTGTGGACCCTCAGACCACCAGGTTGCGTTCAGGAGCTGAAGGCCCATTCCCTCCTCCCTTCTTTGTTGTTTGGCATGACCCACTAGCAGGGACTTTGATGATCTAAGCATGAAGTTCTGAGAATATGACAGGCACGGCTGACTCTAGGGATCTATTGTTCCCATTTCTCACAGACTGTGGTTTTGGCTTTAAACTTAACACAGTTCAAGCTCAGGTCACATTTCAAAGCCTTATATATGATACAAGCTTCCTTATAAGATTTAAAAGTATATTTGTAGAATTAGTATATACATTTAGAGAGCTGTTTCCAGCTTTAGATGGTATAGATGATTATCTGGAGTTACCAGAAATGGCCCAGCATGAACTTTGAACTGGGCCACATTCCTAAGGGCCCAGCATCCACTTTGGGCTGGGCTGCATTCTTTTAAACTGGTTCTTTAGCTACAATTAATGTAGGTTTTTTCTACTTCTAATAGAAACTGAATTTATTTTATTCATAGAAAGTATTGTAGAATAGGTCATGCTACGTGAGGGAATTATGTTAGTTCAAGCATGATCAAACATAATACTTTAAGGTTTTATAAGAATACAGCTAACATTAGAAATTCCATTGTTCCCACTTTCTATTAATTGCGGTTTTGGCCTTAGTACATTTACAGTTTGTATTTGGGTTTTATCTTAGAAGCTTTATTACTGATGATCAGTTTTATATATTAGGATTAGGAATTAGAAAACTTTTATAGAAATTAAGATAGATACATAGGATTTGAGAATAGCCATTTTGTTAAGAGATTATAATCAATTGTTCCTGGAAATGGCCCAACGTGATCTTTGGACTGGGCCACATTCTTTAGGAACTGGTTTGAGCTATAATTAAGAGTTTTTTATAGTACAGGTAAAATTAGCACAGAATAGAAAGGTATTAGGATTTAAGTCAGTCATTAGGTGTTGGTGCATAAGTTTTAGAAGTTATTGATTATTAGAACATTATGATGTTAGAATTGTTGTATTGTTTGTGAGGAACATTAACCAAGCATGAGAAACAGTGAGATAATTTTGGGATTGTCCTTCCTCATGCTTGGGAAAACACCTGGTGGGTGGGGGACACCCCTCACCTACCTGGCTTTGTGTTCATGTGAAAGTCTTGTGATTTAATTGGGATTGTCCTTCTTCATGCTTAAGGAAATACCTGGTGGGGGGGGGAATGCACCTCATCCACCTGGCCTTGTGTTCACGTGAAAGACTTGTGATTTGACATGTGAAAATTTGGGATAAAAGACTCACGGTTGGTCCCAATAAACGGCTTCTGCTCATTTCACCGAACAGGGGTTCACTTTCTTTCTTTCTCTTTATATCTATCCTTCCATCTTTCTTTCAATATCTATCCCTACTACAGAATCGGCTTCTGCACTAGACAGAGTCCAGTCTCTTTCTTTCTCCCCCTTTCTCTTTCTTTCTCCAGAATAATGGTCGACGCTGCCCCACCTTCCAGGGACCCTCTAAATCTCTCTGAAGGGGCTGACCCCCCATAGATGGCCCCCGTAGGCCCATACAGAAATTCTATACTTAATATATTGAGGAAATGCCAAACTGTTTTCCACAGCTGATGCACCACTTTACATTCCCATCAATAATGTATGAGGGTTCCCTTTCTCCACATCCTTGCCAACACTATTTTCTGTTTTGTTCTTAGCAGCTATCCTAGTAGGTGTGAACTAGTGTCCCATTTCTCATTGTGGTTTTGAATCACATTTGATTTGCATTTTCCTGACAACTAATGATGGTGAGCATCTTTTCATGGGCTTGTTGTTCATTTATACCCCTTCTTTGGAAAAATATCTATTCAAGTCCTTTGCCCACTTTTAAAATTGGGTTGATTGTTTTGTGGTTGTTGAGTTCTTTAGATAACTATTCTATAGATATTCTAGATACTAGACCCTTTTCTCAGAAATACAATTTGCAAATACTTTTTTCCCATTATGAGTGTTGTCTTTTTACTGTCTTGATACTGACCTTTGATACACAAAAGCTTTCCATTTTGTTAAAGTTCACTTTATCTATGTTATTGTTCTCTGATCTTTGTCATATCTAAGAAACCACTGTAAAATCCAAGGTCATGAAGACTTACCCCTATATTTTCTTTAAGGATTTTATGGCTTTAGTTAACTTATGTACATAGTGTCAGGTAAAGATTCAGTTTCATTCTTTTGCATGTGGATATCACTGTCCCAACGCTATTTGTTAAGAGACTATTATTTCCCCATTGAATGGTCTTCAAACCATTGTTGACTATCAATAAACCACAGATGTATAAGTTTATTTCTGGAATCTCAATTCTATTCCATTGATCTATATGTCTACACACATGGCAGTACTATACTGCTTGATTACTGTAGCTTAGTAGTACATTTCAAAACAAGGAAGTATGACTCCTTAATCCTGTTCTTTTTCAAGGTTTTCTTTGGCTGTTTGGGGCCCTTGCAATTCCACGCAAATTTAGGATCAGCTTTTCCATTTCTGCATAAAAAGCCATTGGGATTTGATAGGGACTGCATTGAATCTGTATATTGCTTTGGGAGGTGTTGCCATTGCAACGATATTAAGTTTTCTAATTCATTAACATGGAATGTCTTTCCATATATTTGGGTCTTCTTTATTTGCTTTCAGCAATGTTTTCTAGTTTTCAGTATAAGTGTTTTATATATACCTCCTTGTTTAAATTTATTTTCGTCATTTTGACTCTACAGTAAATAGTATCGTTTCCTTAATTTCCTCTTTAGATAGACATTGATAATGGAGTATTAAATTCTTAACCACAGAATTTTAAAAAAAAACTGAGTCCACACAGATATAAATAACCAAGTACACAGATAAATGGGAGAGAAGGGACAGCTCTTCCTCACGGCAGAATTCCAACAAGTGAATGTAGAGGGAAAGAGAGAGATGATTACCACTGGACAAAGACCACAACAATAACGATGCAGCCAGGCACAGTGGCTCACATCTGTAATCCCATCTCTTTAGGAGTCTGAGGCAGGAGGACCACTTGAGGCAGGAGTTGGAGACCAGCCTCGTCAACACAGGGAGACTCTGTCTCCACCAAAAAAAATTTAAATTAAAAATTTTTAGAAAAACAACTGCTGCAGACAAGATCCAGCAACAGACATGCTAAAAAAATTAGTGCGCAAAATAAGGATCTGCATAGTCTCAGAGTATCTCCCCCAAGATACTCATTTACTCCAATGGAAAAATAGTAACTTTACTGGAGTGGAGAAACCCTACAGACACCAACCTAAGCACAAGATCAAGACAAGCAGCAATGCGATGAAAGTTGGGCTCGGTGGCTCAGCCTGTAATCCCGCACTTTGGGAGGTCAAATATATATAGACACACCTTATATATTCCTGCTTTCTTTTGCTTTGCTGTCAAGTTAACATCTATTCAAGCAAGTGTTGAATAAATGTCTAATGACCTGGATTCCTTATAATCTCCAAGAAACAAGAGTTAGTATCTGTGATTCTTAAGAAAAAGCACTCAGAATTGCATAAGAAAGGATTGCCTGGTCCTACACAGCATTGTGTTTACTGCAGGCTCACTCAGCAGGAGCCAAGCAACGGAACCAACATTTATCCATCACCGGCTACATCCAAGTGTGTATGTACGGTGTATGTGTTCCTTTATACGAGTTCTCTGTGATTCACATGATAAACCCGTTTAGAGAACTATCACAGCACCCATTTTTACAGATGCAGATTCAAAGACTAAGTGCCATGGAAATACTGAAGGTCCCACAGGCAGCAACTTACAGAGGGAGACTAGGAATCCTGCAGGCCCTCTCTATTGCCTCTTGTTGCAACCCTAGCCAAGGAAGGTGACCCAAATCCTGGTTCACAACGGTACTGGTGGTTCTCAGGCTGGCAAAGCTCTCCAGGTTCAATCAGCAGTGGGCTGTGCCATTCAGCAAAAACTGAGTTTCTATAGGGTAGTGAGCACCTGGAAGCCACAGGAGCTGCTCTGGGCGACAGCTCCATACACAGAGCAGGTCCCAGGTAGAGCCTTCCCTCCGTCCAGCAAGTGGCTTCAGACAAGCCCTTCCACAAGCTGACAGGAAGCAATAGAACCGATGAGACAGAGAATCTGGATTTTATTAAGGAGTCAAGCCAGACTGCCACAGTGCTGAGGCCTCAGACAGCACTGTTTCGCCCACCTCTCTCCCCAGCTTTGCTTATATTTCACCTTGATGTTAGGTCACTGCCACACATTAAAGACTGGTGCAATCAAATGCATGTTGAGCATCAACTTGAGGTCATCTCGGCGACCTGTGTTTAGATATTCACACCAGAATTTATGTTTTTAAATTCTGGAATTTGGTGAGTAGAGTTATTAAAAACCCACAACACAAACAAGTCAGTAATAATCAGCGCCCGTTGCCATGGTGATAAAGGACTGTCTTGTGTTGTCTACAGAAGCAACCACAAGTATCATACCATTTACAAGACAGCCCTCAGTCCTCAAATGTTCTCTGCACAGAGCTGTTTACTGTCTCATGTCCCCTTATGAGAAAGACAAAATCCTTTGGTGCAGGCCTGACACCATACTATGCCTGTTGCTTGGGCCAGGTACATTAGGTCACCTAAGATGCTCCTTCAGGCTGATGACTTAATGATCCATCTGATATCAGATAGGAGAGTGGTATACTTGGCTGCAGCAAGCTGTGGAGACCCACTTGGCTCATGAGAACCGCTGCCCTGCTGCATCTGCTGTGGCTTCCTGTCAGGAAAGACATCGACCACATCACACAGCACACCTGCAAAAGAGGCTAGGAGAAAATTTCTCCAGGCCACAGCACTAGAAAAAAGTCTTCCCGAGCACCGACCCACATCCCAGTGGCTTGACACCACACAGTGTCCAACGTGGCCAGGATGACTCTTCTAGGCTTTGGCCTCCATAGGGTGACTGACAGTTCAAGCAGATTTCATCTTGTTTTTCCACATCTTAACATATAGTTTCCAGGGTTGCTGTAACGGGAAGATTGTTGGAGGGCCCAGCCCAGCTCTTCAATGCTTCTGTCCAGAAGTGACACATCACTTCTCACAGACCATTATCCACAGCCAACTTCAAGAGGACTAAGAAATATGGGGAGCATGGGACAATTCAGGGAGCAAAAATGTGTCTGCATATGGCGTGCAGGACTTGCTCGGGGTGATGCAGAGGCCACAGCAGAACTGCTGGGAGTCTAGTTGCTCAAAAACTCATGACCCATAAATCTGATTTTTAAAAATTGAGACAGAGTTAACACCATAAATGTCAGCATTTTACAGTGCACAGTCCAGCAGTTTTCACTATATCGTGCAACCCCATCACCACTATCTAAATCTAGGACATTGTCACTACCCCCAAAAGAAAGTCCATGCCCATCAGCAGTCACTCCCCACTCCTGACTTGTTTTTAACTGAGGGACAGAGTGAAGTGTGTAAGAGAGCATCTTCCCCTCTTTGCTCTGGTTGTTAGGAAACTCTGAACAAGTCTGCAGAGCCTCAGGTAGACATACACTATCCTTAACCCTAGGTTTTTCCCTTTTTATAGCTTTCTATTTGCCTTAACTGTCTCAATATTTATTTCCTAAATAAATACTAATTGTAATAAAGGCAAGTATTAAGCACTTACAATATGACATTCTACCACTCCATTTCATCCTTACAACAGCCTTCTGAGGTATAGGAGCTATAATTCTCACAAAGATTAAAGTAGCTTGTCTAACATTAGGGAATTGATCAGTGGTAGAACCAGGACTCAAACCCAGACCAACAGGCTCCAGAACTACTCTATCGACCATCTATCGGTACGTCCTTCAAGACCTTTCTGGAACAAAGCAAAGTTAGAGACAGACTCTGCTTCATTGAATGACCTGGGTTCATTTTGCAGTTGACATCCTGGCCATATCATTATGACAGTATTGCTCAAGATTACACAATCCCTAGGCAGGGCGTGGTGGCTCCAGCCTGTGATCCCAGCACTTTGGGAGGCCTAGGCGAGAGGATTGTCTGAGCCCAGGGGTTTGAGACCAGCCTGGACAACATGGTGAGACCTCTTCTCTAAAATAAATGAAAAAATTAGCCAGGCGTGGTAGCGCGCACCTGTAGTTCCAGCTACTTGGAAGGCTGAGGCGAAGAATCACTGCAGCCCAGCAGGTCAGTGCTGGGATGGCCATGAGTGTGCCACTGCACTCCAGCCTGGGCAACAGAGTGAGACCCGACTCAAAATAAAATAAAATAAAATAATCCCTGCAGTAAGATACGGGATCGGTCTCATGTGTGGCTGGCGCTATCTTGCATCCCTGGCGCTATCTTGCACCCCACTGCTCATCAAGCCTGGCATAACATCAGTGCCCAGCATTTATTTGCTGAATGACTGACGAACAGAATCTCCTGGACCGGAGTCATAGCACAACAGTCCTTTAGCCAGGAGCATCTGAACAGAAGCAACGCTGCTTTCTGAGACCTCTGGGCTTTGCCTCAGGTCACCCACCCAAGCCAGGCTTTTCAACTATCATGGTAAAATGGCAGGCCACCACACGTAGATGGTACTAAGAACTTCAGGACCTCACTTTGGATTGGCTGCCTCCTGCTCTGGCAAATGGTCTCTACCTACTCTCTCTCCCAGATTCTCAAGCTTTACCCTTGCCTGCTAAAATAATCACTCTGATTCTATTATCTTGTTCTTACCCCCAAAAATCTCTCATATGGTATTACAACTAAGCCTGAAGCTCTCGGCCCCTATCCAGGTGGGTCCCAGAAAGGGCCACCTGGGGGTAACACGTCTGTGTTCTTTAGAACATTTCCTCCACCCTGGCCTAAGCCATCAACATCTTTCATCTTGTGGTCTATTCCACATACAAGTGTGCTTCCAGCACCTCAAAGACAGCCAGGAACTGGATTCCCTTGATAGTTTGTTGGTACAATTACTAGGCTCTGGGTTTTTAGCTCTTTCTGTAGTTTTCAGTTTTGGTGGAGACTGTGGGGGACTTGAAATTCAACGAACACACAACCCAGTTGAGCCTTGGAGGTCGATATACCTTGGAGCAAATCCCAGATATGCCACCTACATAACAGGGGATCCCGGGCACTTTATTTATCATAGTCTCAGTCCCCTTGCCTTGTCACAATGATTACATGAGACAGAAACACCCAGCACAAGATCTGACAACAGACATTCAAAGGTTACACTAAATCCCTTTTATTTTAATTAGAATTTTTTTTTTAAATTGGAGTCTCTGTCGCTCAGGCTGGCATGCACTGGCCTGCTCATGGCCACCGCAGCCTCAACCCACTGGGCTCAGGCAATCCTTCCTCCTTAGCCTTCCAAGTAGCTGGAACTATAGGCACACACTACCACGCCCAGCTTATTTTTCGATTTATTGTAGAGACGAGTTGCTCAGGCTGGTCTTGAACCCCTGAACTCAGGCAATCCTCTCGCCTCAGCCTCCCAAAGTGCTGGGATTACAGGTGTGAGCCACCATGCCTGGCAGAATGTTTTAAATAAACAAATCTATTCATGTCTTTATCATCCAAGTAACTGATATGGAAAGATCTAGGAAGATTTAGAATACTCGTCTTCAATTATGAAAGTATTACTGAATAAATTATTGAATAAACTACCAAATGCAGGAGAACCTGAGACATTTAAATTTTTATCTGGTTTACCCAGATGGAAAACCAAAATCCTACCAAAAGTTCACATTGTACCTGTATCTATATATCTATATAAAAAAATAGATCAGACCCAATTTTGACATCTGGGCTCAGCCAATATGCAGGAGAACGCTTAGCAGGAAAGTTGGGAGAGAGAAGCCATGCTCACTGACTTATTCATCCATTCATTAGTGCCTACTTTATGCCTAGCACTGCTCTATGCACCTGCCTACACTCACAAAAACAACAGGGAAGCTCCCTGTTCTAACTGAAATTCCATTTCATTCTAACCATATTGCCATTAGGGAGGGGGAATGAGACACCTTTTGTTATAAGCTATTTTATGTCCTTTATGGAAGCAGAGGGACAAGAAAAAACATGCATACCGTGACAAGACAGTGAGAGCAGCTGTGGGTTCTTCAGCAAAGGAGAGGGGATACAAGCAGGGCTTCCAGATGGATCTGAAATGGTACCAAAGACAGATCTTGGGAAGTGATGGGGAGGAAAAGAAGGGAGAGTTAGGGACTCAGGGAGACCAATGGGAGGGGTTAGCCAGCAGGAAATGACAAGGTGCTACCACAAAACCACAGCAGTTGAAGGAGATTCAAAGACCAAAAAGCGACAGGACTTGGTGGCAGGAAACCCAGGGAAGGGGAACAGGGAAAGGCGTGTTTTGTCCTTAGCATCTTCAGGAAGATGATGAGACCTTGTCAGTGGGGGTTTCAGGTAGATGGGCTGGGGACTTTTCCTCCTGTTAGATGCTAAATGATCTCTCAAAGTTTGCAAATCACATTACATAAAGGACCTCATCCAACTTGTCCACATAACACTGCACAGTTTCATAAACAACCACAAGGATTCTGAAACACTTAACCAAAACTAACAAGTGCTTTTCTTCACAAGACCACAAATACCTGACAGAGAACTTTCTGATGCCTGGAATGTGTACCAACCTGCACACCCCTGAAAGAACCCAGGCACAATTGGCTAATACAGTCTCTTGTGTTTTCAAGAACTGCCATCCTTGTTTGCAGTGTTGAAAACTGACCCCAGGTGAACTACAGTTATAACTGAGTTCAGAAAAGGTGACCACAAGTTCATGTGTTCCTACCCAATCCTGCAAACCTTTGTACAGGCCCAGCCTACCCAACGCAATGATGATGCATGCCTGTGGAGATCAAAGTATCACAAGAACACAGTGCTCTACAGACACCGGCATCAACACCAAACAGGTGATGTGGAAGCTGAGGGCTGCAGCAGGGTCGTGTGGGCAGGGCCACAGGGAAAAGCACTGATGATAAAACTAAGGGAAACAGAATGACTAAGCACTATCTAAGACTTTCACCTGGAAGCGAATTACATGTGTTCCACATTAGAAAACACACCCATAGTGTCCATCTTCCTCCCGATAATACAACCAGTGGGCAAAAGTCAACTTTTCCCAAGGTATAGGATTCAATTCGCTGAGAACGGTCCACAGTTGACAGCACTGGTCTAACCCATCATTATATTCTAGTTTCGCCTTGAAACGGATCAATTTAGGAAAAGCACATGTACAATTCTCTCAGTCATATACAGCTGGCATACAGAGATCAGAATGCAGCACCCTTCATCACTCCAATTAAAGGACAACTCTTAGATTCCCCCTACCTATCCAAGTCGCCTCTTCTCTTTACAAGTGAAATAAATAAGCTCTCCACATCAACAGTGTACTGCACAAGTCACCCGAAAGGACCGGGTTCCCCAGGGACTCTGTTCATAATGCATCCAAGCATCAACCAAGTTGCTGTGCCAACCAGTATCAGAAATAACAGAGACTGATGAATTGGGCTCCAGCGGACCCAACAGGAGCCACCAGCCTAAAAAGAACGATGGTTTGCCTCACAGGACTCTTCTGCCACCTTTACACATATGCGCGTGCACAAGTGTGTGTGTACCTAATCCCAGCAGGTAAATAACTGACATAAACATCACTTGGAGGGGTGCTTGGGGAAGAAAAACATTTTTATGATGCATTGCTCTAAAACAGTATGATTACAAGTTTAGGTGCAGTAAATAAAAAAAAATCCAAATAACTATTAATTCGCCCAGAGAGAAGGACACTACGCAGTAAGGAAGTGTGAACACTTGATATAAAAAAAGACTGTTCTGAACTAGTCATAGCACTGACCTTTTCAAAAGCCACCCTAGCATTTTGCACGGTTCATAAGACCTTTTCAGACAAGCCTCACCACAAAACATCAGCCTCATGCAAACTACACCCGGTACAACCCAGAAGTGGTATGCTCGGGTGGGCTCAAAGAAATCCCACTGAACGATTGAGACCCAACTCAACCGTCACCTTTTCCTTGGCGCCTGTTCTGGAAGCACACACCAGGCTCAGCACTAACACCATTATCTCAAGAAGGAATTCAACAAACTCTGCCGGTCCTGTTGATTTTTATGTTTGCTTCCCTTCCCATACAGTTCTCAAGTGCTTGAACCAAATCCTACACATAGAAATGCATACCCTGAGGCCAAAAACTCAAGTTGGCATTCCACAGGGATATAAGCCCTGCCAAGAACAGGGAGAATCACCTGCTGAAAAAGCTATTCCAGAAGTAGGTGGAACAAGGATTCGTTCTGAATCTACTGATGAAGAAACTAGGCTTGGTATGGGCCAATGGCCTGGACAAGTGGATAAGCTACCTCTGACGCAGGTGCTTCTCCCACCTGTCAGGTGAGCCTCAATTTCTGACAAATGCCAAATAACAGACCTGCACTGGAAAACAAATTTCATTCTGTAGCCTATGTAAAAATAATAATAACAAAGAACTGGCATTTTCTGTCTCTCTATAAGATATTCATTCATTTATGTTTCCTAGACCATAAGAAAACGTACAGTGAGACATACAAGACAGCACATACTCACCTGTGCTTTGTGTCGAGTGAGGAACAATACTACATTAAGCAAGTATGTGTACTGGATTTCTCCTTCACCAAAAAGAAAAAAAAAATCCTCTAGACAAAAAATGAGATAACGTAGCACAAAAGGAGTGAGGGCTTTGGGAGCAGACAGCTCCGGGCAAGGTCCTAGCTGCATCCTCAGAGCTTTCAGCATATAAGCCCGCCTCTGAAACAGCCTCCCTAGCTGCAAAGTAGACAAGGAAAGACGAATGTGCTGAGGTTATTGGATCTTAAAATTCTGCTATGTGTGTACACACACACAACACAAACTTAGCACAGAGTTGAACATAATTTTCCCTGAAATAAAAATGTCTCTGCCATTAGCAGTTAACCTTCACAACTGGCCTTAAAATTCTGAATTTAAAAAATGAAAAACATGAACATTTTAAAGTCACAATATTTTCTCTCTCCCTCCTCTGTTATTTTTTCCCCTAGCAGTTATCATCAATTTATAAAACAAGCATGATGCTGGTCTCCCTCTACTGAAGATCAGATCCATGAGAGATATGTCTCTTTTGTTATCTGCTATATCCCTGACACATCAAATAGTGCCTGGTACATCGTAGGTAATCAATACCTGTTAAGTGAATATATTTAAAACTCATACACTGCTCCGGCGCTTCCACAACTAAGAATTCATTATACAAAAATATCAAAAGTACACAAAGATCAAGAACAAGACCATTCACTGCAAACACAGTTCATAATAGAAAAAGGTGCCAACATCGCAAGCTTTTTTCAACAATGATATTTACTGGAATACTATCATTTTTAGAAAAAAAGTAGTTTTTAAAAAAATGAGGTAGATCTTTACACAGTGAAATGCAAAGAATCTATGTTAATAAAAAGGCGGCCTCAAAATAGTATGACTAGTACATTTTAGTTTTGTGTTAAAAATTTAAATAGCAAAAAATTCCTGTTGTTTTAAGTAAAAAAATAAATTTTAAATAATAAATGTTTTCATATGGCAAATGATGAATACACCCTAAACCACTAGCGGTTAGTTTTTGTCTCAGTGAAAAGCTATGAAGGACATTCACTATCTGTACTGCACATATTTCTGTAAATAGTTTTTCATAATGAGCACTCAATATTTTTGTAAACAAAAAAATGCACTTTTATAAACACTGTCATTTGTCCACTTCACTTTTTTCTAGCTTTAATTTTTAAATGACTCTAACAAATAATAAAAAGTTAAATTCCAAAGCACTCAGCTGTTTGCCAAAGGCATAAGGGGCTAGTGCCAGAGCGTGAACTCAGTTTCTCGGTCTCCCAATCCGATGCTCTGCTCCTCCCTAAAGCACAAGGAAGCGGAGACTCTTGCAGGTACGGTCTGCCTCTTTGGAACCACGAAAGGTCCGACAATTCCGTAAGTTTCCATCAGAAAGAAAAAAAAAAGTGAAATCTTTTTAACTTGAAATGGTGCCTGGGTTTAATGAGTCAATGTTCTAGATGAGCCAAGCAGCTGATTTCAAATGGTCTATCTCTTAAGTAAACATAGACTTACCTAACGCAGATCCTGATTTTCAAGGGGTTAGGAGTGGATCAACCCAGCGAGGATGGCAGGTCCTAAAATTCAGGTTTGTCAGGCAGCAGACATCCCCTGTGGCTGATTACAAACTTCTCCAACCCAGGAGTATTCACCTGACTGACTCATCTGCTAGTCAATGCTGCTATTTCCAGGTGCCAGTGGGTCGGTAGATTGCCCTTGGCTTTTGTCAGTTCAGACCTTCCTATTTTCTTTTTTTTTTTTTTGAGTTGGAGTCTCACTGTGTCACCCAGGCTGGAGGGCAGTGGCACGCCCCTGGCCACCGCAATCTCGACCTGCTGGGCTCCAGCGATCCTTCGGCCTCAGCCTTCCAAGTAGCCGGAACTACAGGTGCGCGCTACCACCCCCGGCTAATTTTAAGTGCTGGACTGAAGAATTTCTGGAGTTAAGACCACTCCTCGGTTTCAACACACGGAAGCTAACATCCCATTCTCTGAAATAAAGACCTGTTTTGTGGGCAATTTCAACAACGATCAAGCTATCTGCTCAATGAAACAGTTTCTCACATCAGATGGCATCAAAGTCATGAGTAGCTCAAGAACCCCTCTCCCAAAGAGAAAACGAGAACTCCTTAGAGGCACACACACACAAAAATTTAAAAAGGGAAGTAGACCCCTCTGGGTTCACTGGTTATTAACTGGGTTTTTGAGCTATTCTCCTGACCAAGCCAGCTCCAAAACCACTAGGTAAAACTTGTGAGTGGCTAATGAATGAACGCCCTCTCCACAAACAAGGCCTGAGGAACCACAGCACTGAACGATGAGGACACTGGATCCCAGAGGTCAGATCACCATTTGCCTTACAAGGGCGGCTCAGGTCCCAGGGCCGCTCTCCAGGACCGTCTTGATCCTCAGACTCTCAACCCTGCGGGGACAGCCGAGTGGCCGTACTGCGACCTGTTCCACCCAAGAGGAGACAGAGGCTCCAAGAAAGATCCGGCCTCCGTACCAAGACCGAAAGCCTGGACCACCCGGTGCCTTCCAGGCTCTCTCTGTGCTGGCAGGATTCGCTAGCTTGGCCGAGCTCAGAGCCGAGGCCGCCGCCTTAGGGGTCTAGGAGAGGAGGAAGCCACTTCCACTCCAACGGCCCCAACTTCTCCGTCACACCCGCTGGTACAGTGGGTACTTGCCTTGAGAAGCGCAAAGCAGAAAGTCCAGGTCAAGCTCCCTGTCAGCCCAGGGACCTCGACCTCTCCCCCGGTTTCTCCCACGAGCCGAGGGTTTCACGTCTCCCTCGGAGAGCCGGGCCAAGGGGGGCGCCCGCGAGGGGCACCGCCCGCCCCCGCGAGGGGCACTGCCCCCGGGATCCGCGCCGGGCCACTCCCAGGACCGGCCGCGTGGATGGGCGCCCCCGAGCCCGCAACTGAGCCCACCTGAGGCAGAAGGCTCCGATTCGGGTCCCATCGGCGCCCACCCCGAGCCTCCACGTGAGTCCCCCCATAACTCGCCGCCTCCCGAGACGCATCCATCACCCGGGCGGGGAAACTGAGGCTCGGAGAGTTACAGCGGCTCAGCCCCAGGGTGGAGGTGCGGGACTGGAGCCCTTCCCCCGGGACGAAAGGCCAGCCGGGCTCTCTCGGCCCAGGCGCGGGAAACGTCGACCCTCGAGGGCCACTCGGAGAA
>NW_007033427.1:13013-14914 GCF_000164805.1 Carlito syrichta | reverse complement strand
CGCGGCGGTCCCTTCTCGACGGCCCTCAGTCTCCCCACCTAAAAATGGCGAGGCTGCAGACCCGGGCCGCCGGGCTGCCTCCCGCCTGGGAGCGGAGGGCTGCCCCGGAGAGGCGGAGAGCCGCCTCGGTTTCTCGGTTTGGAAAGTCTGGATGCCGCGGTCGGGGCCAAGAAGCCCGCCTCTGCCTCCTGCTGCGATTCCCGCGTTATAGGGTTTTGAAGATTAAGCCTTTGTGCTCTAATTGCCATTATTACTCTAGCTGTCATGGGCTGTGCCGCCAATTGCTTCTGCAATTCAGTAGATAACTTACTTCTCTCGGAGCCCCTTCTCCGTCTTTAAAACCGGGGCCAACCAAGCAACAACCTCATGCAAATAGTAAAGTCCCATGTAAAGAAGAGATTATTCCCATGGCCCCGGCCCTAGCCTTCCCGTGTCCAGGAGCCAGTCTGGTCCGCCCCTATTGAACCAGTCCCTCCTACAGGTTTGATGCATGCAGTAATCCTCGGGGTGGAGCGCACCTGTCTAACTAAGGGACTGATCAAGTAGCTCCCATGCTAGACCCTGAAGAGGGCTGCGGAGAAACTCATCACCCAGGTATCTGATGCTCTCTGTCCCACCTTTTCAACACCCCGATGGACATCTCCCCTGGATGGCCCGCTGAGGCTTCAGACTTTGACTCTGCCTCCCGTCCTCACTGCCTGCTAATAAAGGCATCACTCAGGAAACATCAGGAAACGGGTATCTTACTTATTTTGGATTTTTCCCCATTGAATCTGTAACTGAGTCCTGTGGATTCTATCTCCAGGACCTCCTCCACTTTCCTGCTGCCTCTGCCCTAGTTGGGCTGCCTGGGTTCACTTTTCACCTGAATGATCTCAGCCGCTGCTCGACTGTGTGTGTCACCTCCAGTTTCTGCTACACCTACTGGCAAGGAAGCTTCTCCTCAGTTATTCTCCTGCTCACTGCCCTACTTCCTGTCCCTCCAACCCTCCACCCCTCACAAAAAAAAAAAACACACTCTCACTAGCTAGCTGGAAAAATAAAAGTAGATTGGATGCACACCTCACATCTTATACTAATATAAACTCTGGATAGACAAAATATGTAAATAATTTTTCCTGATAAGGCGAAGAAAGGCAACATAGCGAGACGTCATCTCTATAAAAAAGAAAAATTTATATATTGAAAAACATTTATTTTGGCCGGGCTTGGTGGCTCAGCTGTAATCCCAGCACTTTGGGAGGCCGAGGTGAGAGGATGGCTTGAGCACACGGGTTCGAGACCAGCCCAGCAAGACCTCATCTCTACAATAAATAAAAAATTAGCTGGGTGTGGTAGCGCACACCTGTAATTCCAGCTTCTTGGAAGGCTGAGGCGGAAGGATCGCTGGAGCCCAGCCGGTCAACACTGGGGTGGCTGTGAGTATGCCACTGCACTCCAACCTGAGCAACAGGGTGAGACTCCAACTCCCCCCAAAAAGGGCAACCCATTTGGGTCCCCTCCCACTGTGGGAGCTTTTCTGTCCTCTCAATAAATCCTGCTTTCTAAAAAAAAATATATATATTTTTTAAAGAAGATGATAAAAGAAACCCCAAAAGTCCATTGGAGAATTTGTTTTAGAGATCTCCATGAGGCGTTTCTCAGTTATGACACAAATCCCAGAAACCATAAACAAAAAGATTGAGAAATCAGCTAACATAAAAATAAAAACTTGATGTGTAACACAACCTACAAGTGAAGTCTAAAGACAAATGTCACACTAGGAGAAAATATTTGCAGCTTTTTTTTTTTTGACTTGGAGTCTCACTCTGTCACCCAGACTGGAGTGCAGCGGCCACTCCCAGTCACCGCTTGCCTGCTGGGCTCCGGCGATCCTTCCACCTCAGCCTTCCGAGTAGCCA
>NW_007033427.1:0-12931 GCF_000164805.1 Carlito syrichta | reverse complement strand
GCCACCGAGCCCGGCTGCTTTTTTTTTTTTTTTTTTAGTCTGGGGTCTCACTGCGTTGCCCAGGCTGGAGTGCAGTGGCACAGTCATGGCTCACCACAGCCTTGACTTCCTGGGCTCACATGATCCACCTCAGCCTCCTAAGTAGCTGAGACTACAGGATGCGTCACCATGCCTGGTTAATTTTTTTTAATTTTTTCATAGAGACAATGTCTCTCTATGTTGCTCAGTCTGATCTCAGATCCCTGGCCTCAGGGATCCTCCTGCACTGGCCTTCCCAAGTACTGAGATGACAGGCGTGAGCTACCACACTGGACCTGATTGCAACTATTAATAGCCAAAGGACTAGTTTTCCTAATAAAGAGTCCCTACTAATTAACAAGAGAAAGACTAACTAACATAAGTGGGCAAGAGATATGAATCATCCGTTCACAGAAAAGGAAATACAAATGACTCTTAACTATTTGAAGAGTTTCTTCACTTCGTGTATAAATGATATGCAAATGAAAACTTGGCCAAGATACCATTTTTCACCTATGACTATTACAAAATCCAAAAGTTGATGACACACAGTTGGTGAAGCTGTGTGGAACTAGGCCTGGCATTTCTTGTTGCTAAAGCCATACATAGATCCCATTCAACTATAAAAAAAGACAAACAAGGAAGCTCATTACTGATACAGAACAATCTCTGCGATAAACTGATTTTTTTAAATGTGCAGGTCAAGTCTGGTAGCTTATGCCCGTAATCCCAGCACTTTAGGAGGCCAAGGTGGGAGGATTGCTTGAGCACAGGAATTCGAGATTCAAATAAATAAAAACAAAATTGCAGAACAGTAGGTATAGAATGTGTGTTCTCAGACAATTGTGGTGGGAAGTAGGGGGAAGAATGTACATATTTCCTTTATGTGCATTAAATATCTCTGGAAATTTTTGTTTAAAGTGGTAACATTGGTTGTCTCTGGAGAACTGGGCGAACAGACACCAGGGACGAAGGGAGGCTTCACTGTGTCTTTCAAATTGTGTAGCTTGTGAATGTTTTACTCATTCTAATACGTAAATATTTCTAAAATACCCAAACAATTTTGTTGCTGGCCCGAGAACTAACTCTTTTACTCACTCCCCAAACCTAAAGACTATAAAATTCATTTTTCTTAGCTGGGCTCGGTGGCTCAGCCTGTAATCCCGCGCCTTGGGAGGCTGAGGTGAGTGGATTGCCTGAGCCTGTGGGTTCGAGACCCGCCTGGGCAACTTGGCGAGACCTCCTCTCTACAATAAATCAAAAAATCAGCCGGGTGTGGCAGCGCATGCCTGTAATTTCGGCTGCTCGGAAGGCTGAGGTGGAAGGATCGCCGGAGCCCAGCAGGTCAAGGCTGCGGTGGCTGGAAGCGGCCACTGCACTCCAGTCTGGGCGACGGAGTGAGACTCCAACTCAAAAAAAAAAAAATTCATTTTTCTTAAATAAAAATTACCTGTGTGGGGTTACAGATAACAGTTTCCTGCCAAGGCCCCTCCATTTCCCAGAAAGGGTAGCTTTTTACCTTGTTTAGTACTTTCTTTTTTTTCTTTTTTCTTTTTGAGTTGGCGTCTCACTCCGTTTCCCAGGCTGGAGTGCAGTGGCATGCTCCCGGCGACTGCAGCCTTGACAGGCTGGGCTCAGGTGATCCTTCCGCCTCACCTCAGCCTTCCAAGAAGCTAGAACTACGTCGCTACACCCAGCTAATTTTGTTGATTTATCGTAGAGACAAGGTCTCACCAAGTTGCCCAGGCTGGTCTCGAACCCCTGGGCTCAAGCAGTTATCTCGCCTTGGCCTCCCAAACTGCTGGGATTATAGGCTTGAGCCACTGTGCCCAGTCAAGCACTTTCTTCCGATCATTCAATCTATGCTGGTAAATCCGTAAATATTTTTGTGGCTGGCTTTTTCCTAGGCCTGACATTTTATCTTTTTTCCTAAATGTATCAGTATTGGTTTATTAGTTGTGATGAGTATATCACAGTAGTTTAAGATTTTTTTTTTAATTTTGGGGGGTTTTTAAATTTAATTTTACTTTTTATTTTCATTTTTCAAGTCGCAGTCTCTGTCACCCAGGCTGAAGTGCAATGGCACAATCACAGGTCACCGCAACCTTAGCTTCCTAGAAACAGGCCATCCTTCCACCTCAGCTTCCTGAGTAACTGGGAATACAAGCGCATGTCACCATGCCCCAGGCCTGATATTTTAGATATTATCTCGAGAGTCCTGCTAATGATGGGTTAAGTCATTTAAACCACAGCTCACCTTCGCCTCCCCTACCCACACTTTATATTTTACATATTTATATATTTAAGTTAGTTCCTCTGTTACTTTTATATATATATATATATATATATATATTTTTTTTTTTTTTTTTTTTTTTTTTTTTAGTGATAAAGCAGATTTATTGAGAGGACAGAAAAGCTCCCACAGTGGGAGGGGACCCAAAGGGGTTACCCCCCCCTCTTTTTTTAATTTGGAGTCTCACTGTCACCCAGTCTGGAGTGCAGTGGCAAAATCACAGCTTACAGCAGCCTCAACCTCCTGGGCTCAAG
Source organism: Carlito syrichta (assembly GCF_000164805.1). Taxonomy (NCBI): domain Eukaryota; kingdom Metazoa; phylum Chordata; class Mammalia; order Primates; family Tarsiidae; genus Carlito; species Carlito syrichta. Next base: position 10,366 of record NW_007033427.1, on the reverse strand, counting down.
AGATCCTTCTATCTCATCCTCCTGAAGAGCTGAGACTTCAGGCATGCATCACAACGCCAGCTAACATATTTATTTTTGTGGAGTTGAGGTCTTACTATATTGCCCAGCTGGTCTCGAAGTCCTGGGCTCAAGCAATCCTCCCATCTTGGCCTCCTGAAGTGCTGGGATTACAGAGACGAGCCACCATGCCCAGCCTTCCCTTTATAATTTACGTAGCAGCCTGTCACCTTTATTTTTTGATCCATGACCTGTAGGCAGTATCTCCTAACATTGAACAATGAAACCATCTGCACCGTTCCCCTGCCCTTCACTCTGTCTCCCCACTTCCACTCCTCTGAACCCTCTACATGTTCATTATTAAACTTGGTCATATTTACATTCTAAATATAATTTCTTTGCCTTATCTGTAGCTTAGGACTAAAAGTCACGTTAGCAAGCATTGTCAACATTGTTTTAATCTTGTAGATGCACATGGTGCACAGCAGAGCCACTCATTCTATGATTTTAGCAATCTTTCTGTGCAGCGCCCCTGTTCCTGGATGCTTCTTAAAATTTTTTTCTGTCACTATTTAAAAGTAATGGCAGCCGGGCTCAGTGGCTCAGCCTGTAATCTCCCGCTTTGGGAGGCTGAGGTGAGTGGATTGCCTGAGCCCACGGGTTCGAGACCCGCCTGGGCAGGTGAGACCTCATCTCTACAATAAAATAAAAAAATTAGCTGGGTGTGGTAGTGCGCGCCTATAGTTCCAGCTATTTGGAAGGCTGAGCAGAAGGATGGCCAGAGCCCAGCAGGTCGAGGCTGCGGTGGCCGGGAGCGGCCACTGCACTCCAGTCTGGGCGACAGTGAGACTCCAACTCAAAAAAAGAAAAAAAAAAAGGTAATTGCTCTTCAGTATCTCCATGGATATAGTGCCGTCAAAATTTTGGGAGACCTCCTCCAGGATGCTTGGACAAATCCCTCCCCCATCTAGACTGGCCGCTGCCAAGGACAGGAACTGAATTGTGTTTCAGTCCTTGTAGCAGAGCCACAATCAAAGTCTGTGTAATGAATGGCCCTCCTAACCCTGGCATGCAAGGGCATTCCAAATCCAGCCTCAACTCATCTTTCTACTTTGATCTTCTTAACTTTCCTCCACAAACTCTATATTCCAGTAAAGCTGGTCAAATCTCTTAAGTGCTGTGCCCTTTTGTTTCTCTGAACCATCAGCAGTGTTGTCCTTTTCCTTGCTTATATGGCCATATCCTACCAGTGCTTCTACCTCAGGAAAGGCACTCTGATCCTTCTGTTGGAGGGAGCGATAGTTCCACAGAAGCATCTAGCCCTCTGAGGCCCAGAGTATTTTCCACTTTGTTTTATTTTATTGAGTCAGGGTCTCACTCTGTCACCCGGGCTTAAGGGCAGTGGCACGATCACAGGTCACCGCAGCCTCAAACTCCTGGTCTCAGACAATCCTCCTGCCACCAGCCTCCCGATAGCTGGGGCTATAGGCACATCCCACCACACCCGGCTAATTTTTGTATTCTTTGTAGAGACAAGATCTCGCTATTTTGCCCAGGATGGTCTCGAATTCCTGGCCTCAAGCATTCTCCCGGCCTCAGCCTCCCAAAGTGCTGGGATTAAAGGCATAAGCCACTGTGCCCGGCTGTATTTTCTACTTTAAATCGTGTTTCCAGAGTATTGTCCCTCCAGAGCAGATCTGTGTTAACGACTCTTCTCTCTGTCTCCCACCCCAAATCTTGCCAAATGCAGACAACAGACTGCATTTGCTGTGTGAAGCCAAAGAGGAATCAGGAAAGATGGGCTGGAGTTGGGTGACACCCTAGTTGGGGGACTGAACTGTGGTCATTACGGGACAAGGACTTTGCAGCCTCCCAAGCCCTGCTGTCTCCACTGAACAGAATAGAAGAAGGTTTGTCCACGTGTAAGTGCAGTTGCATGGAGGACTCCTCAGGAAGCAGGGCCACCAGGATAGTTGGCCTGCTGCTACTGCAGGCAGTGTGGTCCTATAGCGCTACCCAGCCCCAGGCTCTTCCAAATGTGAACAACCTGAAAACTTGAAACCGGAAGACCAGAAGCTGTCCCTGGGAGAAGCTTTTAAACAAGTAGTGTCTCATCATCCCTTGAAGCCAAGCTCGCTGTGTATCAGTACCTTTGGGTCACCATAATCCCTTGAAGGTTTGCCCTGTTTCTGTTTTTTTGTTTTGTTTTGTTTTTTTGTTTTGAGACAGAGTCTCGCTCTGGCACCCAGGCTGGAGTGCAGTGGTACAATCATGGCTTGTTGCAGCCTCGAACGCAAGTGATCCTCCAGTCTCAGCCTCTGGAATAGCTGGGACTACAGGCATGCGCGATCACACCTGGCTAAATTGCTTTTTGTAGAGACAGAGTTTCGCTATGTTGTCCAGTTTGGTGTGGAACTCCTGGCCTTGAGTGATCTTCCCTCCTTAGCCTCCCAAAGGGTTGGGATTACAGGCGTGGGCCACCACGCCCAGCCTTCCTTGTTCTCTAGAACCAAAAATTTACTGAGCTCTTGGATGTGCTTCCACTCGCAATGGGGAAGGAGCTGACTACCCTTTATTGAACACCAACTAGATCCCAAGTACTAAACATTCTACACATGTTACTGCAAATCTCTCCAAAGTATACACTGTAATAATTATTTACACTGCGACAGGGCAGGCTTGTTGAGCACGCCCAAACCCCACTTCGCTCTGTCCGTGGAGAACCAACCTTTCCTGGTAGTTGGGCTGGCTCTACGAGTACCCAGCCCCTAGGCAGTGTCTGTTCAGCTCTCACTCTGGAGGGGTACACTTCTCACACTGGGGCAGGCTCCCCGGGCTGCCACCCAGATAGCCCCTCTGGCCGAAAGCCTCAGAACCCGATTTCAGCCACCCTGCCCTTCCACTCCCTTCAACCTCGGGCTTCCGCTCCATGGGCACACAGAGGCTGAACGAATCTGCAAGGTCGCGCTGTGCAGCCCTTTGCCTTGAGCAGGAACTCACGCCCCACGTGGTGGAGAGGGGCTGATCTGTCTTCTCCTATGAAGAAAAAGAGCGTCCCAGATTAGCTTGGCCCTGAGAGAAGCCGAGTTGACATTCCCCGCAGACGCCAGAAGGGTGTGGTTGATACACTGAAGAGACGCCTCCTGTTTCTCAAAAACTACAGATGTCACACCTGCTCTCTGACATGGTGTCTGACACGCCTCCGGTGCCGCCGCCTCACACCCTTTGAACAGAACATCGCCCTGGCCCTTTCCCTTAAGAGGCTTCCGGGAGCATGCAAGGCAAGCAAGTTTGCAGGCTTCCTGGAACCCCAGGGTTGGGGTGACCCTTCGGGCCTAGGGACGGGAGGGTCACCCAAGTGCAGAAGCACATAATCTTCACCTGGAGATCAGGGGCCAGATTCTATTTGGACAGAACCAAATGTGTGGCCTTGGCCAAGTATCTTTATTATCCTCCCTGGATAAAAGATCAATGTCCTTAACAGCAGAGTGGGAGAAAAATTCTATCCCCGCCCCCTTCTCCTGGGGATTCAGAGGCCTGTGATGATGCTCCAAGGATGAACGTGTGACCACAAGGTGGAAGGCAGCTTTGCAGGGAAGCCTTGCTGTTAGAGGAGAGGAGCTAGGGGCCTGAAGGTTACGCCCCCGTAACCTCCAACCCCTGGCCAAACCTCATGCCTAGGAGAACGCTGAACTTCTGAAGCTTTTTGATGGGTTCTGCCTCTTGCCCCCATTTTACAGATGAGGGAACTGAGGCGGAGACGTGGAACAGCGCCATCAAGCCGGTGTATCCCAAAATCTGTTTTTTCTCCACAAATGAGATGCTTCTCCGCTCCAACCTCTTTGGCAAAGCACTCCAGACCCCACAGTTCCTTTCTCAGCCTCCAAGCACAGACCTCCTGGCTGATCATAAACCAGGTCCTTATAAACCTGAGTGAAGGCCCTGGTGGCTGGGCTCACGAAGCCGGCTGAGTGTGGCCCTGCTGGCTGCTGGGTGAGCCAGCTGTCGAGGGACAGCTGTGGATGTGCTGTCTTATAGACAGTGCTGTGGGGACGAAAAATGACAGGAGTTCCCAGGGAATAGCTGGGAGGAGGGGAGGCCAGGGAGTTGGGGAACTAGAACCAGAAGTCACTGCAACCTGAGGGCTCCCAGAGCAGACTGTGGAAGGACCCAGGCTGTCAACAGGCCACCTGCATCAGAATTATCATGGGACTTGTTAAAGCTGCTGATACCTGGGACCTGCCCTCCCCCAGCCACTGGATCAGGACCCCCGGAGGCAAGATGTTCTGGATAAGCTTCATTCCTGGCTGAAACTCGAGAACCACTTTAAGGCCTTACTTTGGCGAAAACTGGGGGTCAGGGCTTGGGGTACCAAGTGTAGCTCAGATGAATTAAAACGCGAGAGTCAAGAAAGGGGAGAGGGCGACTGCTGACAAGCGCGAAGCCCAGAGGTTGACCTGCCCGGCTCCCTAGGTGTTCAGATAATTCCCCCAGTCCTTGGTCTCTGAGTCCCTACCTCTCCTCCCCACTCACCCCTAAGTCCCAACCATGGCCAAAGTTCAACACTTTCAACGAGGCAGCCTGAGATGAAAGAACAAACATGGCCTTAAGCAACAGCAGATGCGTTTCCAATCTGGGCTGTGCCAAGGCCCAGCCAGCCCTGGGACTGTGGAAGGGTCCTGCGGGCCCTGAAAACACGGGCCCGGGTGGTTGGGTGAGGATTCAATGGGTTAATGTGCGTGTGAAGTGGCCCAGTGCACAGCGATTCTCAGGGCCCCCAGATCCCTTCTTTCCTGTCTCCTCCTCCCTGCATCTCCCCACACCACCTCCTTCTTTGTTCCTCTCTCTGTTATGCAACCAAAGTTGAAACCCTTCCTGGGTTTGCACGCAGGAGCCAGGACAAGCTTCTGAGAAAATGAGGGGTGGGGGAGGACTTTGGAAGCCACACCCCTTTTCCCTCTCTCCCTCCACATTCTCATCCACGTGCCGTGCTGCTGGGCTAGGACCTTTGCCCTCTCTCTCCAGTGTGGAAAGGAACCCCATGATTTTGTTCTGCACATCCCTGGGCTGCCGCTGGCTGTTGTCATGGCAACCAGCACCCTTGTGCTAGGGCCTCCAAGGAGGAGACGGCTTGGTTTCCATTAACCAACTGTTCAGTCCATGCCGCACTTAGGGAGCACCTGCAGCAAACAGAGAGAGGAACAAAGAAGGGGGTGGCGTGGGGGGATGCAGGGAGGAGGAGACAGGCTCTAGGCGGACATGGAGGTTGGTGAGAGCTAGTCCCTGGCCTCCCGGGGCCGGGAGCCTCCTGGCAGACTCACATCCAAGTCTAGCTCAGTGATTCTCAGACCAGGAGCAGCAGCCTCCCCTGGGAATTTGTTAGAAATGCCCCATTTCAGGCCCCTTCCAAATACACCACATCAGACTCTGGGTGGCCCCTGCCATCTATGATGGGTTTTTTTTTGTTGTTGTTGTTTGTTTGTTTTTTAGAGACAAGGGTCTTGCTTTGTCACCCAGGCTGGAGTGCACTGGTGCAATTGTGTCTCCCTGCAGCCTCGACCTCCTCAGTTCTTGTGATCCTCCTCTCTCAGCCTCCCTAGTAGCTGGAGACTACAGGTGTATGTCAGCACGCCCGGCTAATTTTTTTTTTTTCTTTTTTTGTAGAGATAGGGTCTCGGTATGTTGCTGGGACTGGTCTTGAGCCCCTAGGCTCAAACGATCCTCCTACCTCAGCCTCCCAAAGTGCTGGGATTACAGATGTGAGCCTCTGCTCACAGCCCTGTGTCTTAACAAGCCCTCTAGGCGATGCTGATACGGGGAGTGAAAGCCACAGATCTAATTAAAACCTCACACAATCCCCAAAGATGGGGAATGTGATTCCCATATCATAGATGAAGAAACGGAGGCTGCGTCCTACTTTGGTGGACGAGCTCACAGTCTACAAAGGAGTTGGACTCTCAGGGACCTCTCAGTGTCAGATTCTACGCTTGTGCTGAGTGATTATTATTTTTACTGAGTCCCAGTTGGTCCTAGCTGGAGAAACATAGCCCATTGGCAGAATATTTTACTGCGTCCAGCAGGGTCAAGGGCTGAGCTGGGACTGACCGGAGGCTTCCTCGGCTCGTCCCGCCCGTCTGAGCACAGTGACACAAGAGAAACGGAAGCCTCACATTGGAGCAGAGCTGGAAGTAGAGTCAGGAAAAGCATCCCTGGTGACAGCCAACTGCCCCAAATGTGGGGACGCTGAGCTGGCACGAGGCTTCCCCGACCCTGGCCGTCCCAGGTCCTGCTGCCCCAACCCCAGTCTTGAGACCGCCTCACTTACTTGCTAGGCTGATCTCCTTCCTCACTTCTGCCTCCATAGACCATCAGGTTTCCATTTTACACAACATCTGCCTGAGCTCCCTCTCCCTGCCCCCATTTGGAATCTTCTCTTCCTCCACTAATGACTTCCAGACTCTGCACACATCCCGTGGCTGAGTTCCCGGCTTTTCCAGATAGCCCGTTTATCTAGACATCTCTGACTGGCTTGCGTTTCCCTTTGAGGGAGCCGAAATACATCCTCATGTAAATTCACCTTTTCAAATATAAATGTCCGGCCGGGCCCCGGTGGTTCAGCCTGTCATCCCCAGCACTTTGGGAGGCCGAGGCGAGTGGACTGCCTGAGCCCGCGGGTTCGAGACTAGCCCGGGCAACTTGGCGAGACCTCATCTCAACAATAAATCAAAAATGAGCCGGGCGTGGTCACGGGCGCCGGTAGTTCCAGGTACTTGGAAGGCTGAGGCGGAAGGATCGCTGGAGCCCAGCGGGTTGACGCTGGGGTGGCCATGAATGTGCCACTGCAGTCTAGCCTGGGTGACAGTGAGACTCCAACTCAAACATATAAATAAATAAATAAATAAATAAATAAATAAATAAATAAATAAATAAAATATAAATGTCTAGGGTGGGAGCGGGGGAGGGGAGTGCAAAAAAAAAGAGAAAAAAATATATCTAAATGTCTAATCTCCCTTAACAGAGATTACAGGATTATTTTTAAAGAATGACAGAAGTAAGAATGTCTGTGCTATCCATTTCTCCCGAATCTACCACCATCCTCTGCAGATTAACGAAGCTAGAACAAGCCAATCCAGCACCTCTAGGACAGTAGGAGCAACCAGACCAGACCAGGGTGACATTAGAGAGGGCAGGAGGAAGGAGAGGAAGAGGTGGAGGGGTGGACAGCTGACTCAGAGCCCCCCCATCTCCCACCTACTTATTTATTTCCCAAGAGACCCTAGCAGGACAGGAACGGTCTCTGAGGGGCCCGATGCGTCCAGTACCACCAAGAAAGTCACAGGTGAACGGGTTGTCACAACAGAAAAGTTAAAACTCACGCATCATGTTTGCAGTTATAATTTGCACATTGCCGGGCTCAGTGGCTCAGCCTATAATCCCGCGCCTTGGGTGGCTGAGGCGAGTGGATTGCCTGAGCCCGCGGGTTCGAGACCCGCCTGGGCAACTTGGTGAGACCTCATCTCTACAACAAATCAAAAAATCAGCCGGACATGGTAGCGCACGCCTGTAGTTCCAGCTACTCGGAAGGCTGAGGCGGAAGGATCGCCGGAACCCAGCAGGTCAAGGCTGCGGTGGCCAGGAGCGGCCACTGCCCTCCAGTGTGGGCGACAGAGTGGGACTCCAACTCAAAAAAATAATAATAATAATTTGCACATCTATTATTTTTTTCAGCAAGTGTGGATCCTGCCGCTTAAGCAACTTCAGCTTCATAGAAATATTCCCCAGGCCCTGGGCGAGTCATGCCCCTCTCTGGGCCTCAGTTCTTCGTCTGTGAAATGGGAGGGGACCCTATCTACTTCCCAAAGTCAGTGGGAGGATGAAAAAAGTTCAATGAAGGGGAAAGTTTCTTCCAAGATATTATTATATTACCTAGTTTCTAAAGATGAATTCTTCGAGTCCGGGTAGGAGGGAAGAGTAGGTTGATGGATTGTTCCTCAGGAGAGAGGAGAGAGAAGAAGGGAAGACGGAGTGGGGTGGAGGGGGTGGGATAGGCATTCCAGCTTAGCACTCTTCATGTGAACCATCTCAGCCAAAGCCTACCGGGAGAACCAGCGAGCCCAGCTGGGCAGAGGGCTGACTCTCTATCAAAAGGCAATAAAGCGGCCCCTTGTCACCAATTACTATTTGTGGTTTTCACAAGACTCTTTCCCAAGGGACCCTCAGTTCCCTTGGGGGTGGGAGGACTCTACTCAAATTTGGACTCAGAAGCCTGGTGCAGTGGCTCATGCTTATAATCCTAGCATGTGGGAGAGCCAAGACAAAAGGATCACTTAAGCCTAGGAATTCAAGACCAGCCTTGGCAACTTAGCAAGCTCTCGTCTCTACAAAAAAGAAAAAAAAAATTAGCGGAGCGTGCTGGCTTGTGCTTAGAGTCCCAGATACTCGGGAGGCTGAGGCGGAAGGATTGCCTGAGTCCAGGATGTTGAGGCTTCAGTGATCGTGATTGTACCACTGCGCTCCAACCTGGGTGACAGAGTGAGACCTCAACCTCCCCAAAAAATTAGTCTCAGAGAGACTTTTCACCCCAGAGGCAGCTCTGGGGGTAGGTGGTGTCCCACAAGGAAAGAAACCTGATCGAGTCTCTCACATGGATCCGGAGGGACAATTACAGGATTATTTTAATTGCTTTGGCAGTGCTGGCTCTGCTAAGTCTGCTAAGAGAAAAAGATGATGCTTGGCTCAGAAAAGAATAAAACAGCCCTGGCCTCATTCCCCAGAACACGTTTTTCAAGAGGGATTAGTGTTTTGCATGATAAAGGAAGGAGCCCCATAAATGCCCTCCTGGTCTCTGGCTGCCACCTTGCACGTGGCTGACCACTGCCTCCATTCAAAGAGGATATATCCTTTGCCCAGGTTCCCCTCTTCGTCTTCTTAAAGGGTCTCCAGAGAACACCCCAACTCCTGGCCTGAGCCGGGCACTGTGGGGCCTCCAGCTCCAGATGGCTGCTAGTGCCCATCCCTTGGACAGTCCAGGAGTCAGGCTTCCCAGGTGCTAGGTGGTGTCCCTATCCGTCTCTGTCAGCCACTCAGGGAGGAGACTCTGTCTACCCTGCCCCTTCCCAGGGAGTCCAGAGCAGTGATTTTCTTTTTTTTTTTTTTTAATAATTAATCAGTATTTTTATTATAGTTTTGTGGGGTACAGTTAAGGGTTAGGTGTACAATGACGTTTCATTCAGGCACCCTGTAGATAAGAAGTGTTTTCCCATCCCCCGACAGATATTTGCTACTGTTAATCCCATCCCCCTCCCCCCCATAGTTTCCCAGTACCATCAGTCATTTTCTCATAGTATTGCATTGGATGTTCAAGGTCCATTATATGAGTGAGAACATGTGATATTCGGATTTTTGTTTTTGTGAGAGGTCACTCAGTATTATAGACTCTAGTTCCATCCAGGTTGCTGCGAAATTCATGATTTTGTTCTTTTTTATGGCTGCATAGTATTCCATCGTGTATATGTACCACATTTTTTTAATCCAGTCCTCTTTTGATGGGCAGCATGGTTGTTTCCAGGTTCTTGCTATTGTGAACAATGCTGCGATAAACATACGTGTGCAGGTATCTTTTTTATAGAGTGATTTGTTTTCTTCAGGGTATATTCCCAGTAGGGGGATTGCAGGGTCATATGGAAGGTCAATTTTTAGAGCTTTTAGGAATCGCCACACTGCTTTCCACAGAGGTTGCACTAGTTTACACTCCCACCAACAGTGTAGAAGTGTTCCCTTTTCACCACACCCTCTCCAGCAGCTGTTATTTTTTGAGTTGTTGATAATTGCCATTCTGACTGGAGTTAGGTGGTATCTCAGTGTGGTTTTGATTTGCATCTCCCTGATGATTAGTGAGGTTGAGCATTTCTTCATGTGTTTGTTGGCTGCTCGAATGTCTTCTTTTGTGAAGTGTCTGTTCATATCTTTTGCCCATTTTATAATGGGGTTGTTTGTTTTCTTCTTTTCAGTGCGCTTCAGTTCCTTGTAGATCCAGGATGTTAAGCCTTTGTCAGACCTAGAGTTGGCAAATACTTTTTCCCAGTCTGTAGGCTGTCTCCCTGCTCTCTTGATGGTTTCTTTGGCTTTGCAGAAGCTTGTCAGTTTAATAAGGTCCCATTTGTCTATCTTCTCTCTTAAGTCCTGTGGGTTTCGGGTTTTGTACAGGATTTGGATGCCAGTTCCGATTTCCATGAGAGTATTTCCTTCCTTTTCTAAGGTTCTTATGGTTTGAGGTTTTACATTTAGGTCTCTGATCCATTTGGAGTTAATCTTTGTGCATGGGGATAGATGGGGGTCCTGTTTCAATCTTCTGCATGTGGTCAGCCAA
>NW_007033426.1:0-797 GCF_000164805.1 Carlito syrichta | reverse complement strand
TTTCTAGTGAGATGGTCTCTGAAGCAGTATATGTTGCCTGGTGATATTTTATCCATTTGTCATTCTATGTCTTTTCAGTGGTGCGTTTAGTCCATTCACATTCAGACTAATTATTGAAATGTGAGAGTTCATCCCTATCATGGAGTTCTTATTGAGTTATTGTTCTTCCACTTGGTTTTTTTCTTTTTTTTTTTTTTTTGTCTTTCTTTTGCTTTTGGGGTTGGTTCGTGTATATTTTATTCTTTTCCCTGTACTCTTGTGAAGAACGTTGTTCTTTTTTCCTTTTCTTCTGTGTTTAGTACTTTCTTGAGTGTTTCATGTAGAGATGGTTTTGTGGCTGCATAAGTTCTTAGGGATTGGATATCTGGGAAAGATTTTAATTCTCCCTCACTGATGAAGCTTAGCTTGGCTGGGTAGGTTATTCTTGGTTGAAATTGTTTATCCTTTAGGACTTTGAAGATAGGGCTCCAAGCTCTCCTAGCCTGCAGGGTTTCTGCAGATAAATCTGCTGCTATTCTGATTGGTCTTCCATGGTGGGTGATCTGGCCTTTTTCTCTTGCTGCCTTTAGGATTTTTTCTTTTGTGCCTACTTTATTTAGGCGAATTATTATGTGTCTAGGAGTTGGTCTTCTCATTTGTTGTCTTGCGGGGGTTCTCTGAATCTCTTGTGTTTGAATTTTTGTATCACTGATTAGATGAGGGAAATTTTCTTGAATGATCTCGTGGAAAGTTTGTTCCAATGTGGTCTCTGTTTCTCTTTCTGCCTCAGGGAGTCCGATTATTCTTAGGTTAGGCCT
>NW_007033425.1:0-691 GCF_000164805.1 Carlito syrichta | reverse complement strand
GACATGAGGATAGATCAGAGAGACAGTGCCAGGGGTCAGAAGAGACCCCATTTCTGGGTTAAATGTCTGCAGAGAGCCTGGAGTCAGTCCCAGCCCCTGCCCTGGGGAAACAAAAGTCAATCTTCTAGAAAGGCCAGTTCCCCTTCCTGTGGGCCTAAGGATGTGACAATCCCATGACAAGGAGGACCCAGCCTCTGCGTGGCCACACCCTGTGTGTCTGTCTGTTTTTCAGGCACAGCGGTCTCCTCCATCAGCACAGCCGGGACCAGTGGGAGGAGACACCATGATCCCAACACTCCCAGCCCTACTCTGCCTCGGTGAGATTTGAAGAGGGGGAAGGGAGACCCTGGTCTGGAAGGGATCCCACCCCACTGCCAGGCCCTGGTCCATGAGGAGACCCCAGGGGCTCAGGAGGCCACCAGGGAGAAGAGGACTTGCTCAGAGTAGAGGACAAATCTCAAGGGAACTCTTTTCCAGGGCTAAGTCTGGGACCCAGGACCCGAGCACAGGCAGGTGAGTCTGTTTCCAGCTTCCCAGGTCCCTTCTCCTCACTAGGACCAGGGATAACCCCATGAGCAGCTGGGGATGGAGAACAGCAGTTCTGGGTTGCCCAATGGGGATATCTGTAGAGTCCTGGGCTGAGAGCAGGGATCTGAGGGCCAGAGATGTTGTGGGTCCCAGGCTCTGACTT
>NW_007033424.1:0-1284 GCF_000164805.1 Carlito syrichta | reverse complement strand
GAGACTTTGCCAAAGGCTTTTATCAATGTAAGGAGGCCTTTGACAGATTCTCTGGGTTTTCAAGGTACACCATCATATCATCTGCATAGAGAGATAACTTGACTTCCTCTTTTCCTATTTGAATACCTCTGATTGCCTCCTCTTCTCTGATTGCTTTAGCCAGGACTTCCAATGTTGAACAGGAGGGGAGAGAGTGGGCATCCTTGTCTAGTTCCAGTTTTCAGGGGAATTGGTTCCAATTTTTGTCCATTTAGGAGTATGCTGGCTGTGGGTTTCTCGTAGATGGCTTTTACTATTTTGAGGTATGTTCCCCGTATGCCTAGATGTTCAAGGGTTTTTATCAAGAAGGGGTGCTGGATTTTATCAAAAGCTTTTTCTGCATCTAGTGATATGATCATGTGGTTTTTGTTTTGACATCTGTTGATGTATTTAATTACATTTATGGTTTTACGAATATTGAACCAGCCTTGCATGCCAGGAATGAAGCCTACTTGGTCATGATGGATGATTTTTGAGATGTATTGCTGAATCCGGTTTGCTAGGATCTTGTTGAGAATTTTAGCATCTATGTTCATCAAAGATATTGGCCTGTAGTTCTCTTTCTTTGTTGGATCTTTACCTGGTTTGGGTATCAATGTGATGTTGGCTTCGTAAAATGATTTGGGGAGAGTTCCATCTTTTTCAATCGCCTGGAATACCTTCAGTAGGATTGGTATCAGCTCCTCCTTAAATGTCTTGTAGAATTCTGCTGGAAAGCCATCTGGACCAGGGCTTTTTTTTGTAGGAAGTTTTCTTATTACGTGGTCGATTTCCTTGATTGTTATTGGTTTATTTAGGGTCTCAATTTCTGCTTGTTCCAACCTAGGTAGGTTGTGTGATGTCAGAAAGTCTTCCATTTCCTTCTGGTTTTCAAGTTTGTTTCCATACAAGTGTACGTAGTAGTCTCTAATGATCTTTTGTATTTCTTCAGGGTCAGATGTGACTTCATCTTTTGTGTTTCTGATTATGCTTATTTGGTTTTTTTCTCGTTTTTTCTTGGTCAGTCTAGCTAGGGGACCATCAATCTTGTTTACCCTTTCGAAGAACCAGCTTTTTGTTTCATTGATTTTTTGTATTATCTTTTTGTCTTCTATGTCCTGGATTTGGGCTTTTATTTTGGTGATCTGGATTCTTCTGCTGAAATTAGGGTTTTTGTGGTCTTGCTTTTCCAGCTTCTTTAGGTGGCTTGTTAGGTTGTCAATTTCTGTTCCTTCCATTTTCCTCATGTGTGTTTGTAGGGATATA
>NW_007033423.1:0-744 GCF_000164805.1 Carlito syrichta | reverse complement strand
TTAGTGAGCTGGCTAGCCAAGCTTGCTAGCTTAATTCAACTAGATAAGTCAGCTGGCTAGCCAGTTGGCAAGATTGTAGCCAGCTATTTAAGTCAACTGGTTAGCCAGTTGAGTTGCTGGTTATGTCAGTTCATTAAGTCAGCTGGCAACAAGCAGGCTAGGTAGTTAAGTCAACTAATTAAGTCAGACATCCAGATGGTCAGCTAGTTAATAAGCTAGTTATGTTAGATGGCTAGCCATTTGGTCAGCTAGTTATTTCAGCTAGTTAAGTCAGCTGGATGGCAAGGAAACTAGCTATATATGTCAGCTAGTTATGTCAGCTGGGTAGCTAGTTTTGTCAGCTAGATAAGGCAACTCGCTAGCTAGATAGCTAGCTAGGTAACTAGATGTTTAAGACAACTAGTTAACCTAGTTGAATACCTAGGTATCTAGCTGGTTATGTAAGCCAGTTAAGTCAGCTTGCTAGCTAGTTAACTCAGTGAGTTAAGTCAGCTGGCTAGCCAGTTGCATAGCTGGGAAGCTAGCTAGTTAAGTCTGCTGGCTAGCTAGTTCGCTAGCTAGTTAAGTAACCTAGTTAAGTCAGCTCACTAGCCAGCTGGGTAGCTAGGACGCTGGGCAGTTAAGTTATCTGGCAAGCCAGTGAGCTATATAGGTAGCTAGATAGTTAAGACAGCAGGCTATTTAGCTGGCTAGTTTGTTAGCTAGGAAGTAAAGTCAGCCTGGTAGCCAGCTGGGTAGCTAGTT
>NW_007033422.1:0-765 GCF_000164805.1 Carlito syrichta | reverse complement strand
TGAAATTAGATTGCAGCATAAGTTATAGGGAAAAAGATCAGCATCTGGGATTGACTTTTATATATTTTTTAGAAAATTACCTGACACTTGACAGATGTCAGGAGTAAAATAGGCCAGTAAAACAATGAGAAAACATCAAAAGTGTATTTCAGAGGTTTAATGACAATCTAAGAGTATAGATAAGTGCTCACATTCTGGCTAGCTGCACTGTACGTTTATGGCAAATTTGTAAAATTTGAAAATAACTAAGCAATCCTATCTTATTATAGTGGAATAGCAAGAAATTTCAGCTTAGACATGTTCCAGTTTTACAGAGAATCTGAAGTGAGTTGACATCTGTAGAACCTTCATAGGACTTTTACCACATCATCTGGTTATAAGCTTCTGAAGGTTATCTCAGAGTATCTAGATATGAACACCAACTTATTCATTTCTACCTCATCTTGAAATGGTACACACCTGACACTTTTCATTGGTTATTTTCCTGTGTTTTTGACCCACTGTATTGTGGCTTTAACACTCAATATTCTAATGAGGTCACTCTCATAGTGATGACATAGATGTGATAAAATCCGGCACAGTTCTCATTTGGCTTGTTTTCCTGGTAGCTCTCTATCCTGCTTCTTCTCTCCTCACACCTAATACACTTTTGCCTCATGAGATCCTATGACACCAATGTTTTCTTGGACTTCATTGTGTTTTCTTTTCCACATCTGTAACTCCTGCTTCTACATATCCTACATGGTCTCCTCTTCTTTTTCAACC
>NW_007033421.1:0-830 GCF_000164805.1 Carlito syrichta | reverse complement strand
TCAGAAAGTCTTCCATTTCCTTCTGGTTTTCAAGTTTGTTTCCATACAAGTGTACGTAGTAGTCTCTAATGATCTTTGTATTTCTTCAGGGTCAGATGTGACTTCATCTTTTGTGTTTCTGATTATGCTTATTTGGTTTTTTTCTCGTTTTTTCTTGGTCAGTCTAGCTAGGGGACCATCAATCTTGTTTACCCTTTCGAAGAACCAGCTTTTTGTTTCATTGATTTTTTGTATTATCTTTTTGTCTTCTATGTCCTGGATTTGGGCTTTTATTTTGGTGATCTGGATTCTTCTGCTGAAATTAGGGTTTTTGTGGTCTTGCTTTTCCAGCTTCTTTAGGTGGCTTGTTAGGTTGTCAATTTCTGTTCCTTCCATTTTCCTCATGTGTGTTTGTAGGGATATAAATTCCCCTCTTATTACAGCTTTTAAGGCATCCCAGAGATTTTGGTAAGATGTTTCTTTATTTTCATTTGTTTCCAGGTATCTTTTGATCTCTATTTTGATGTCATCATTGACCCAGGAGTTATTTAGCATCATGCTGTTTAGTGTCCATGTCTTTGTGGGTTTTGGGGGGACTTTGTTGGTGTCAATGTTTATTTTTATTCCACTGTGGTCCGAAAAGGTGCATGGAAGAATTTCAGTCCTTTTAAATTTGCTTATACTTGATTTGTGTCCAATTATGTGGTCGATCTTAGAATATGTTCCATGTGGTGATGAGTAGAATGTGTATTCTGTGGTCTTTGGATGGAGTGTTCTATAGGTATCAATTAAGTCCATTTGGTCCAGAGTCTCAGTGAGGTTCCGGATCTCCTTGCTGATTTTTTGTCCGA
>NW_007033420.1:0-983 GCF_000164805.1 Carlito syrichta | reverse complement strand
CAGGTTTTCTTTTAGAAAACAAATTAACTTAATGTAGGTTATTCAAATATTTCTTTTCTTTTCTTTTTTTTTTGAGTAGGAGTCTCACTCTGTCATCCAGACTGGAGGGCAGTGGCCGCTCCCAGCCACCACAGCCTCGACCTGCTCAACTCTGGAGATTCTTCCTTCTCAGTCTTCCAGGTAACTGGAACTACAGGCACGTGCTACCACGCCCGGCTAATTTTTTGATTCATTGTAGAGATGAGGTGTCACCAAGTTGCCCAGGCAGGTCTTGAACCCGCAGGCTCAGGCAATCCACTCACCTCGGCCTCCCAAAGGCACGGGATTACAGGCTGAGCCACCGAGCCCGGCTATTCAAATATTTCAAACAAAATCTACAGTCGACATTTTCAGAAATTCAATTATTCTTGGGTAAAAAAATCTAAATAATACAATAAAAAGAGAAGAATGGGTGCTAGTTTATAACTCAAGTTCTTTTGTTTGAGATGTTTCTGTCATTGAGGTTTCTAACTTGGAAGTGTGTACACATTCGAAGAAAAGCAGAGAAGAAAGCAGGTGTGCCTGAGATGTTGGTACAAATGCTATGACAGAAGACGCATAGCATATGATGAACAGAGAAGAGACATTTAGACCAGAGGGGTATGGTTGAGGGATGTCATCACAGAACTGCTAGTTTGTATGCTGAGTTTGGAAAAGGAAAAAGAGTTAAGCAGTCAAAAATGAACACCAAGGTTAGCTCAGGTAGAGCAAACAGTTTAGCAAAAAGTAGCAATGGGAGCAAGCAGGGTAGATTCAGAGAATTGCAATTTAGTCAATAACACTCAAGTATCATTAGAGAAGTGAGCACAATGACGCGTGAGACTGGGGATTTAATAAGTGCACAGGTGCCGGGCTCGGTGGCTCAGCCTGTAATCCCGCACCTTTGGGAGGCTGAGGTGAGTGGATTGCCTGAGCCTGCGGATTCGAGACCCGCCTGGGCAGCG
>NW_007033419.1:0-729 GCF_000164805.1 Carlito syrichta | reverse complement strand
CAGACGGGAAGGGAGAGGTCCCTACAAAATGGCAGAGCTGGAGGGGACTCCAGAATCTGTGCTTGTTTACTTACCATTGTCGAACTCATCAGGAATCTGGGAGGTAGAAAGAAAAAGGGAAGGTGTTGGGATGGCAGAACCCCATCACACCCAGAAAAGGAACCTCCAAGAGCCCTGGAGGAACGGGCAAAGGCCTCTGGGAGGGAGAGGCTCATTCCAGACCAGAAATGCGCCTAAACAGACCAAAGGGGACCCCCCCTCATCCACAGGCTAGGACTTCTGGCAAGACCTCAGGCTCTTTCCCCCTCACCTTGGCACCGGTTTCATCCACAGGGTTGTTTCCTGCAAGGGAGACAGGGATGCATGAGAGGAATTGGGGTCCAGTCTCCTGAGTCTTGAGGGGGGACGGGGACAGGGGCCTGGACTCCTGGACCTGAGGGAAGAGAGCCAGAGGCACAGCTTCCCAGATTCAAGGGAGAAAGGGGCTGGCAGCCAGGATTCCTGGGTCTTTGAGAGAAAAGGGACTGGGGCTGGGACAAAGGAACTAGGGGAAGGGCTGGACTTTGGGTGTTGAGGGAAGACAAAGTTTAGGAGGCTGGTCCTTCCCTATTCTCCCCTCTTCCTAATAGCCTGGTACAGGAACCAGCTAGAAGGAGTAGAGCCTTAACCAGAAGGGAGAAGAAAGACTTCCCAGTTTCCCAAGGTAGGTGTCCTAGTTGGCTGCCCTAT
>NW_007033418.1:0-792 GCF_000164805.1 Carlito syrichta | reverse complement strand
AAAATATTGCATCTTAAAATCACAGCTCTTCTTGCCTGCAGTCTTCCCACCCGCTGCAGACTGTACCGTTCATGACCACTCCTGCTCAAAGCCCGCTCACGGCTGCCCCCGCCAAAGGGAGCTCACGTCCTTAGAGAATTTCAACCCTCTGTTATTTTTCTGCTCCACATCTGGCATAATTTTACATAATTCCGTCCACTGCCTGTCATCTTTCGCCACACAGTGATGTCCACCAGGACATGTGCCACCGCAGTTTTCTTTGCTGTTGCATCCCATCACCTGGTGTTTCATGGATATTAAGCGCTGCGTATGCTACGATGATTGACACAAATATTTGTGGAGGAGAAGAATGAATCCTTTTCCTTGGCCCTTTCCACCTCCGATGGCAGTGCGTTGCTCTGTTGTCCCTGGGTCTGACCACAGGACTCGATTCTGGCAGCTCACTAACTGCAGTGGACAGAATGGGTCCAGCGCTGACCTGTAAACTCCTATAGCACAGCGACTGTCTGAACAAATTACTTCTATGTCCAGGAACCAGCAGCCTTCCTTCAGTTAAGTGGGGGTTTCATGTTTGTTTGGATTTGCTTAATTTGAATAGGTCTGCTACTGCAGGCACTAGCCCTAGTTGGTAGGGATACAAAGATGAACAACACAATGAATTTGCTACTGGTCAGTGGGAGAGAAGGAACAAGACAAGCAGTTTAATGCTGTATGATAAAGTTAGCATCCAGGGCCTGGGTACTTGGGAACATGGGGAAGGAATTTTTAACTCAGGGAGTCAGAGAAAGTGTC
>NW_007033417.1:0-764 GCF_000164805.1 Carlito syrichta | reverse complement strand
ATCAATTTCTACATTCACCCTGAGCTACTTTTTTAGGTAACAAATGATATTGATATTTCATTTTACAATTAGCATTTTTATCCATAGAGTGGCATGCTTTTTATCATGTTTACTGGCCATTAGTAATTGAAAAAGTAATGTCTCCAACCTTTTAGATGAAGGTTGTATTAAATTCCTCATTGGCATTTGTAAGATTGTTTAACAGAATATACATGTCACCCTTTTGTCATGTGTTTCAACATGTTTCTGGTTGTCATTATCTTTTTAAATTTTGCTTGTTTTTGTCATGTGAACAATTTCCATTCTATGCAACAACATGAATCTGTGACAATATGATTAACACAGCTGCTTTTTAATTTGTGCTTAAAACTTTCATACCCATTCCAATGAGTTATTGTCTACATTTTTCTTTTGGATGTCACAGTTTTCATTTCTTTTCCTAAGCTTATTTAGAGTTTATTAGGAAATGGAAAGAAGAAGGCAGATTTGAGAGACATTTACAATTGACTGCTATATGGTCTGGAAGGAAGGGAGAAATGTGGATGGGGATGGGGTGGGTAGGAGAGAGAGATGTCAAGGAGGCTGCCAAGGAAGGCACCAGCAAGAATGGCCACCATTAACATAACAAACAATAACAGATGCTGGTGAGGATTTGGGAGAAAAGGAATGGTTTTACACTGCTGGTGGGAATGCAAACTGGTGCAGCCTCTTTGGAAGATGGTGTGGAATTCCTGAAAGAACTAGAAATTGACCTTCCATATGAC
>NW_007033416.1:1647-4432 GCF_000164805.1 Carlito syrichta | reverse complement strand
ACCTTTGCTGTCATGGGCATTCCCAAATCTATCAAGACTGACAAAGGCCCTGCCTATGTTAGTATGTCTTTTGCCCAGTTTTGTTCCACATTTCAAATTTCTCATACTACTGTAATCCCTTTTAACCCACAGGGATAGGTCATAGTGAAATTTGCCAGTGGAATGCTGAAAACACAATTATTAAAATTGAAAAAGGAAGAATGTGAACATCCTTTCCCACATACATTTTTGGCACATGCATTATTAATCCTTCAGTTTTTAAATTTGGGTAACAAAGTGGTATCAGTGGAAGAATGCTTTTAGCATCCTTCCCCCAAAGCACAAGTCTTAGTTTATTGGAGGGATCCTTTGATGGGCCAATGGTAAGGACTTGACCAAGTGCTCATCTGGGGACAAGGCAGTGCTTATGTTTTTCCTGGGAATGCAGAAGGCCCCAGTTGGCTCCCAGCCCGATTTATCCACCTCTACACCAGCCCCCAGCCTCCACCTGCCATTGGAAAATCTGATGGGGTCTCTGATTGCCCCATTCAAGAAACTGCGCATCGTCCTACTGGGAACAACGCCTCCCCATCAGACCGCCCATTCCCAGGTGCACCAAGCCATGGTGCTTACTCCTAAAGCTGAAAGCATGGTGAAGAACAATGGGGGAGCTGCCTCTGACCTCTCTACACTGTTCTTAGCCATGATCTCTGTAGTGACTTGTCAGTTAGGTATGGTGGCAGGACATAGTTCTCCTTATTGGGCTTATGTGCCAGAACACCTTTTTCTAAGAGCTGTAGTTTCCGATGATCCTTAAGTCCCGGTATGTTAGTAATTTTTTTTGTTGAGTCATCCTTTGACTAGTCTATTACTCCACAATGGATTGATGGATTCTCCCATGAGCAATGGTTTACTGGAGCACCGATTTGCTTTTCTCACTTGTGGCATACCTTTACCGTGAGAGATTCTGGTTGTGTCCCTATTCTTTATACTTTTAAATATACTCACGGATTTATCCCACAAGGCATGGGACATCAGCCATGGATGAAACAAGAGTGGATAACGTCATTGTATGGACCCCACATTCTCGCACTATATCTTTTTCAGAGACTCCTCCTTCTGGTGTTCTCTTATGTTCTGAAATTGAACCTTGTTTGTTTTCTCAGTTCCCACCTTGGCACCAATGCCATTATTCTGTAGTCACCTGGCATCGCATCCCCTGCTACTAGAAAAGGGGTTTGGATTGGGCTACACCAGGTCCACTAAGACAGAATTGCAGCATATTGAAACTTCCAGAGGTGGGTAGAAATGGTTCTTTCCACTTCTGCAGGACGACCTCAACTTGGAATCCGGAAGCATATGGCTACCCTAGGACCTATTCTTATCTCCCATCAATCCGAGCTAAATAGTCCCACCTATAATAGTTTACATAAAGTGTTTGCCTGTGTGCCTTCCCCACGTGTTTTGTTGGCAGGACCTTGGGAAATCACAATGGAATCTTATTTTTCCCTAAAATGTCCTAATTACAACATAACTAACTGTGATTCTCTTCAACATGGAGGGCAGCAAGTTGTGGTTTTGTATCAGACCTCTTTTATTATGATGCCAGTAACATATCTTGACCATGGTATCAGGACTCTGGCTAGCATGTTCTTTCTCAATTGTCCACCCTGCTTCTTTGCTCCCGAAGATTCATTGGACTTTTACTAGCTATTATTATTGCATTGGCATGCTAATTGCAACAGCTACTGCTTCTGCAGTGGCACTGACCTAAGAAATCCATACTGCCCGATATGTGAACAATTTGTCAAAAGATATCTCCACTGCTATATCCCACCAAGAAGCCATTGATAACAAATTAGAAGCACGACTCAATACGTTGGAAGAAGCTGTCCTAGTTATCAGGGACCAGATCACTGCACTAAAGACTCGAGTCATGATAAAGTGTCATGCAGATTTTTGGTGGATATGTGTGACTTCCAAACCCTGTAATGACTCTGAATAGAATTGGGATCTGAGTAGGAATCATCAGCTTGGAATTTGATCTGCTAATAATATGTCCTTTGATATTGCACAACTACACCAGGACATAATAGGAATTTCCACTTCAGGGTCATCCTTATTACTTGCTAGCATTTTTTTTTTTTACTTTTTTTTTTATTGTGAAG
This sequence comes from Carlito syrichta, assembly GCF_000164805.1. NCBI lineage: Eukaryota > Metazoa > Chordata > Mammalia > Primates > Tarsiidae > Carlito > Carlito syrichta. The sequence continues at coordinate 2,285 of NW_007033416.1, read as the reverse complement.
TTGTGGGGTACAGTTAAGGGTTAGGTATACAATTGGGTTTCATTCAGGCACCCTGTTGATATGGGGTGTTTCCCCATTCCCAGACAGATATTTGTTACTGTTAATCCCATCTCCCTCCCCCCACCATAGTTTCCCAGTAGGGTCAGTCATTTTCGTATAGTATTGCATTGGATGTTTAAGGTCCATTATATGAGTGAGAACATGTAATACTCGGATCTTTGTTTCTGTGAGAGGTCACTCAGTATTATAGACTCTAGTTCCATCCAGGTTGCTGCGAAATTCATGATTTTGTTCTTTTTTATGGCTGCGTAGTATTCCATCGTGTATATGTACCACATTTTTTTAATCCAGTCCTCTTTTGATGAGCAGCATGGCTGTTTCCAGGTTCTTGCTATTGTGAACAATGCTGCGATAAACATACGTGTGCAGGTATCTTTTTTATAGAGTGATTTGTGTTCTTCAGGATATATTCCCAGTAGGGGGATTGCGGGGTCATATGGGAGGTTGGTATTTAGAGCTTTTAAGAATCGCCACACTGCTTTCCACAGAGGTTGCACTAGTTTACACTCCCACCAACAGTGTAGAAGTGTTCCCTTTTCACCACACCCTCTCAGCAGCTGTTATTTTTTGAGTTGTTT
>NW_007033416.1:0-1464 GCF_000164805.1 Carlito syrichta | reverse complement strand
CCTGCTCTCTTGATGGTTTCTATGGCTTTGCAGAAGCTTGTCAGTTTAATAAGGTCCCACTTATCTATTTTCTCTCTTATGAGCTGTGGGTTTTGGGTTTTGTTCAGGAATTGAATGCCAGTTCCGATTTCCATGAGGGTTTTTCCTTCATTTTCTAAGGTTCTTATGGTTTGAGGTTTTACATTTAGGTCTCTGATCCATTTGTAATTAACCTTTGTGCATGGGGATAGATAGGGGTCCTGTTTCAATCTTCTGCATGTGGTCAGCCAGTTTTCCCAGCACCATTTACTGAATAGGTTCTCCTCTCCCCATTGGTAGGTGGTGGAGGCTTTGTCAAAGACGAGTTGGTTGAGAAATTGAGGTTTTGCTTCTGGGATCTCAATTCTATTCCATTGATCTATATGCCTGTTCCTATACCAATACCAAGCTGTTTTGATGATTGTAGCCTTATAGTAAAGTTTGAAACCTGCTAGCATTTTAACTACAAATATTTTGATAAGGTTAAGCAATTGATATCATCCCATAGCATTTGTTCTACTATATGTTTATTAATCACTTTTGGAGCATTGATTTTAATTTTGCTGTTTTGCTTTCCAGTCTGCATTCAGGCAGAAGGACGAGTCATTTGAGAGCTCCAAGCAGAAGTTCATGAACCATATTTAAAAGAAATAAAAAAGGAGGAGACGAAGGAGGCAAGGGCATAGGTTGAATAGGTCTTTGTGCCCCTCGCCTGTGTTCCAAGAAGACTGGCCAGTATTCCCATCTTCTCTGCTTATCTTTTAGGGTGTTGGCTTGATAAAAGCAGAACAGCATGACCTTATGCCTGCCAAGTTTGGATGTTGCCTGTTTTTACCAATATCATTATTCAGAATCAGTAAAATGTCATAATCAGGGATGTAATGCTAGAAATATTTAGAGCATTAAGACCTTTCCTGTTTTGAGTGTGGTTTAGCCATACATAAGGGATATGCTGTGAAAATGAAATTGCTGTCACCTACCTAGGAGACCTCCCAATCCCTCTGTCTCTTGTTTTATTTCTTATTCCCACCCCCAACTCAAGCTCTGCTCACTGGATGCTGGAACTCTGCACAGAGTAAGGTCAGTCATTGGAGTATCCAACACAAAGGAGTGGCAGTCAGTAAGATAGTGGATCACCAATGACAGTGGTGAGCCAGTCACTGTGGAACCCCTCATAGAGGAGGCCTAGTCACTGGGACACCCATAAGAAAGAAGAATTAGTCACTGGAGCACACAAAACAGAAGGGAGGTCAGTCATTGGTGTACCCATAAGGGAGAAGAACCACTCACTGAGAAAACCATCACAAAGGAGAGGAATTTTCTGGAGCATCCATCACTGAGTATGACCAGTGACTTGGAAACCCATAACCAAGGTCAGCTTTTCACAGAGGCACTGATATGGAGCAGGTCCAGTTACTGGGACAACCATCACAGAGGAGGGCTAGA
>NW_007033415.1:0-2793 GCF_000164805.1 Carlito syrichta | reverse complement strand
ACCCCAAGTGAACAACATTCCAGAACACAATAACCAGTTTACCAGGAAATAACAGCTAAAAATCTTAAGAGGAAAAAACAGTTTAGAAAGAAAAGTGATTTTAAAGTAATTCTGCTGTATGTTTTTCATAAAATAGAATAAGCTCAATATTGAAAATCCTGATTGTCTTATAATACATTGGTTACTATTCATATGTATATGCTTGATGTTAAATCCTTGTCTCTGAGGCGAGCTTCTGAATAGGCCTTTATAGGCCTCAGCTGTAAGATTCCATATGTTGGCTCCCAACATCTCCCCCTTTTTTATTAAATCAAACCACCAAAACATCTTGGCTTCTGTCTTAGGTTGTTCTCGCTTCACCATAGTTGTTACCCGTCATTGGCCCGTTCCCCTTCCCCACGGGGAATGCCTGTCTTAGGTTCATACTAGGTGGCTGGAATCTTACCCGTCACTGAATACCAAGATTCTCATATCAGAGGGGGCATAGGGAGGACGAAGAATAAGTTGCTGGTATAGATGATGCAAAGTAGTAGCAATATGAAATAAGTAACCAAATAATAGATGACATTATTTTTTAACTTTATTACTGAGCACTGCCAGATGAATGTTATCTGAATTGCGTTGTACTGCTTTTCTTAAACGTTGGATAATGGCTGGAAAAATAAACAGCAGAAGAAGAACAATCACACCAATAGCAATGAAATTATAGATCAGATTCCAAATAGAATGAGAAGCCACAAATTGAGAAAGAGAAGAAGTAAATCTACAAGCCAGTTGAGAAAATGAAAGTGTAGACAGGTGTGCCTGAGAGATAGCAGTGATTTGACCCTGTAACTGTTGAATATTTAAAGAAGAATTAGAGGACTGCCAAACTCCCATAAGGTGTTTCTGAACATCAGCCCAACTAACATTTTGACCATCATATGGCAAGGGTGCAACGCAGATCCATTTAAATTGTGCGTGGCAGGCTACGGACATCTGAACTTTAATATGTTGAATTTGATTTCCTATATATACTAATGCTGATTCTAAAGCATTTAACCTATCAATAATACCTTTATCTATCTGTTCTTGAGTAAATAAAGCTAAGCTAACATTTTGAGATAAATTATTCACATGATTAGCTGTATGTACTTCCTGAACTAAAGCAGTAGCAGAGGCTGCAACAGATCCTATAATAGCTATTAATGCAGAAATTCCTAATATTAAAGCAGCTACGAATCTGCGTGGTCTCTTTAACATAACTGTGGCCTGTTCTATTAAATAATAACCTGGAGAAGAATACCAAGGTTCGGAAAGATGAACAGGAACAAAAATATAAGCAGGATGTTTAAGAATAAAAACTTGATAAGGATCACCTAAAATACAATTAGCCAAAGTGCAATTAATGCAAGTAACATTAAAATGACCATACTCAAACTTCATAGAATAATTGGAATGTGCATAAGCCATTAATAAAACATAAGGATAATCAACACAAGCTTGTAAAGAAGTTGTAAGGTTAGAAAAAGGTCGATAAAGAGTTATCCTTCCTGTGGCTGCAAATAATTTGTAAAGATGTGATTGTGGATGTTTTCCAAAAGGTGAAGCATAATAAAAGACAGGAGCTACCCATCCAAAAGAAAACCAAGTATCCAAAGGAGTTGGTGGAGGAATAATAGGATGGGATTTGTTCCAAGCGTATTGATCAACCTTATTATTAAGAAATTGCCTAAGATCAATATTAGGTAAAGAGACTGTCCAATCAAAAATTTTATCAGAAAAATATTCAAGCACTGGTGAACCAGGCACAAACAATCTGTAAAACACAGGTTGTTGAGAATTACATATTCTCCATTTTGGAAAGCCTTGTTTAATACTCACTGTATCCCAATAGTGTAGAACATGCGAAGTGTCTGAGCATAGAGATTTATTGGTGGTGACAGCATTTCTATGATAAATATACCTATTTCTAGGATAATTGACATCCACGGGATGAACAAATTGTAATGCCAAATATCACTACGTCTATTAGGCGTGGATGTCAAAGGAGAATCTGTTATAAGAGTTCTATATTTAAGCCACAAACAACCTGGGTAAATGTAATTATAAGAAAAGCAAATAGGAGGTACTCCAGCAATACCTGAATAATTAAATTCTGATTTTGAAGTAACAGTAATAAAAGAAGAACTTTCTCCTCCCATCAAATGACTATTATTCGTGAATACCTTAATCTCTGGTTCATCCCAAGTTACAGGATGTAGCACAGGAGGATCTGGAACATACGTCCAGTATTTATATTTGAAAACTGAATCATTTGTAATAGTAGCTGTAGCACAAGTAGGTACCTGTAATGTGATGACCACAAGCATAGCCAGAAACATCATTGTCGGATCATTGGGGCGGCCGTAATTAGTTGAGATTCTTTGGGCCTCTTCAAATAAGGTTTTGATTTGTCCCCAAGTTGGAGGCCTCTCTTTAGTGTTGGAAGAAGAGCCCTCAGACATCGGGGAGCCCTGGGGTTGGTATCGAGGCAGGGACGTCGTCTCCTGTGTTGTCAGGTCCCTCAGCATCCCTCGTCCCCTTGGACTCCTCTGCAACCTCCATCTGGGGTAAGGATGTGGTGGTGGGCAGCTCATGATGTCTAATCAGCCGATCCGGGATCCACACTGGGGCATCAGAGTTCTGGGGAAAAATACACGCGTAACCTCGTCCTGCTGTCAATAAGACATCAGGTCCGCGCCATTGTCCAGTCAATAAGTCTTTCCATTTTACTAAAGGTAAAGGATGTTTTTGTGTGTTCCCATCATGGCG
>NW_007033414.1:0-624 GCF_000164805.1 Carlito syrichta | reverse complement strand
CTGAATGACAGAGTGTGACTCCAACTCAAAAATAAATAAATAAATAAATAAATAAATAAAGTGTTTAAGATTCAAGACTGCCTAGGCAACTTATAATCTAGGGAATGACCGCATTCGATGGATGTAAAATTTGCCAGTACTCTCTAATTCTATACTCAAAAATTAGGTATACATCTCTCAGTTCATAGGGAAACTGTTATTTATAAATAAATGCCTTTGTTTACTCTGGAGAAATACACCAATCCTTCCCAAAAAGTCAGATGTTTCCAGTCAATACATTACTGCATCTGAAATTAGAATTCAAACTACAAATTAGCGTGAACTGTCTTAACTTCATATCCTATGTGTGTGTGTCTGTGTATGTCAAGAAAATGTACACATTTTAAGAGATATCATCTATGTATTACTTTTAGTTCACCATAGTCAGAAGTATCCGGATGCTGATGGTAACCCTTTGTGAACCTCTTGTAACTGCAGAAGTCAAATATGACTTGTATTCTTTTGTTTTGGTATATATTGAGTATTACAATTTTAATATTTTTTTCTTTCTTAAAATGTGTATTCTTTTTTTTTTTTTTTTTACACCCTCTGTGTTTTTCTTTTTCTGTCTTTTTACTTTTCGTT
>NW_007033413.1:0-572 GCF_000164805.1 Carlito syrichta | reverse complement strand
CTCGACCAATGCCTATGAGTCCCAAAGGAGCTTTTTGAGTAAACAAAGAAGCAGGCCAACTTTCCCGGTAATACAGGAAACATCGGCTCCGGTGTCCAGTAAGCCTTTAATCTTAATTCCTTATATATATACGTCTTCTAGAGGTCTAGGGTTAGTAACCTCCTGAACCCAAAAAACAACACCGCTAGAGTCAAATCCAGAGTTACCTCTATGCAGGTTAGTTAATTTTACCTGCTTTGTGATAAGGCAGGAGCAGCAACTGGGCTATTCTCTGACCTTTGTTAAACTGCACAGTTTTGCTAGGGGGAGCAACAAGCACCTGGATTTCTCTTGTGTAATCCGAATCCACCACTCCAGAAATAATGGAAATTCCTTGTAAAGACAAGGAACTTCTGCTTAATATTACACCCACTATTCCTTCTGGGAGAGGGCCCTTCTCCCACAGGAATTGGGGTTACCGGAACGTCCGGAGTTAATATTGTTGTGGTGGAGGAACACAAGTTCAGTCCGGTACTCTCAGGGGTGGCTCGTAGTTGATTTAAAGGATCACCATTTTTATGAAATTTAGATAA
>NW_007033412.1:0-797 GCF_000164805.1 Carlito syrichta | reverse complement strand
CCCTGCCACTTAAAATAGAGTGTTCTCAGGAAAGTTACTGAACTCTAGTTTTTCATGTGTAAAAAAATGAAAAATATAGACCAGGTACGGTGGCTCACCTGTAATCCCAGTGCTTTGCAAGGTAAAGGTGAGAGGATTGCCTGAGCCCAGAGGTTTGAGAATGGCCTGGAAAATTTGGTGAGAACTCATCTCTAAAAGAAATAAAATATTAGCCGGGCATGGTGGAGTGTGCCTGTGGTTCCAGTTACTTGGAAGGCTGAGCCCAGCAGGTCGAGCCTGCAATGACCATGAGTGTGTCACTGCACTCTAGCCTGGGCAACAGAGTGAGACTCCAGTTCAAAAAAAGAAAAAAAGAAAAACATACAAAAGCCTTGTCTTGTAGGTTGTGGTAAAGATTAAATGAAATATATGTAAAATTCTAAATACACTAATTTAGCATATAAAACTATCTCAGTGATTATTTTCTGGTTACCTATTGATGCACAATAGTTACTCTAAACTTTGTGGCATAAAATAGCAAACATCATGTGATGCTAATGGTTCTGAGTATCAGGCCACAGACAGAGATAAGGCACAGAGAGGGAAGCTTCAGCAGCTGGAATCATCTAGAGTTGTCTTCATTCACTTGTCTGGCATCTAGGCTGGAATCACTCAAAGTATAAAATGGAGCACCAGTATGTATTCTCTCTTTGTGTCTTGGCTTCCCACAGCATTACAAACAACTGTGTCCCAATAGCATGAACCCAAGAAAAACCATTCCAAGAATAAGCATTCCAAGATAGCCAGGTGCAAGACAC
>NW_007033411.1:63366-85706 GCF_000164805.1 Carlito syrichta | reverse complement strand
CCCCCCCCCCCCCCCCCCCCCCCCCCCGGCTTTATTAGTTCAAGGTCAGTGTTAGGTTTCACAGAGTCCTGGAAGTGGAAGTGTTCACCAGTCTGATGATTTGAATTAGAATGTGTTTTGATAACCTGAACAACTTGCAGATTTTCAGTTCATAAATGCATAACCCTACGTCATTGAAAGGGGCACCAAATTCTACAAGCTCTCCAGATACACCTCTGCACAGAGTGTCAAAATGATCTTGCATTTCTTCCAGAGATGTGCTGCATCACTGCCATGCCCATGAAAAACTTCCTGCTGGCTAGAGCAGCCGTCTTCGCACTTCTGAACCATACGCTGTTTTTACCATAAGACTAAATAGGGTAGTTGAAGTTCAACCTGTTTTTTCAAGTCTGCTAAAAATAGGCCCATATCTGTCCATATTTCAAATGGCGCTGGTTGCTGGTAATCTCCCGCCTTGGCAAGTCAGTCAGCACGTGAAAACGGCTCAAAATAAGCAGAGCTTAGAGTCACAAGTTCAGCCAGAGGAAACTTCTTCCTTATAAACGCAGAACTCTGTGGTTTTCCTCATTTGTCGTCTGTCTTAGCTGTGGAGATGCTGATGTCTGTGTGGGCATTGCCCATCAGTGCTTCCATTTCTCCTCTGTTTTGGGACACGGCAGGTTTGTGTTTCCTCATTCTGTACGACCGGCCTCCACACCTGGGGGCTGAAGCAACCACAGTTACCCTTGGTGGTCAAACCAACCGCAAATTGAAAATATTCAGGAAAAAGAAACAGCAAAAATAATGCAAACAAAAGGACGATACAGTGTAACCACTATTTACATGGCATTTACATTGTATTGGGTATTATAAGTAGTCTAGAGGAGAATTAAAGTATAAAAGAGAGGCCAGGCGCGGTGGCTCACGCCTGTAATCCTAGCACTTTGAGAGGCAGAGGCAAGAGGATTGCCTGAGTCCAGGGGTTCGAGGCTAGCCTGGGCAACTTGGCGAGACCTCATCTCTACAATAAATAAAACACTTAGCTGGATGTGGTAGCACACACCTGAAGTTCCAACTGCTTGAGAGGCTGAGGCAGAAGGATCCCCCGAGCCCAGAAGGTCAAGGCTGCGGTGACTGTGAGAGTGCCACTACACTCCAGCCTGGGCAACAGAGTGAGACTCTGACTCAAATAAAAAAAGTATACATGAGTCTGTGCATAGGTTCCCAGAAAATACAACACCGTTTGAATAGGGACTTGAGCATCCTGGGATTTCGGCATCTTCAGGGGACCTGCAACCAGACCCGTTGGAGACCAGGGACGACTGTACTTCCTCAAGTGGGCGTGACAGAACACTCGTTCTGAAAGTCTTTCTTTTCTCAGTTTTAAATTTTTTAAATTTATTTTAAAGATGTGGGCTGCAACTCAGAGTTGGGTACGTAAGTGGTCACTGCACAGGTGAAGTCTGGGCCTCGCACTGGTCCTCACTTCACCCGGTTTGGGATCAGGTACCCTTATTGATGTTATGTGCCCCCCCTTCCCTGGCAGTCACCTGCTGCTGCCAAACTCTTTCATGTAGCATTAAGATAAATGTTCAGGGTCGACTTATGAGTGAGAACACGTGGTGCAGTGGCACAATCCTCCCCTTCCCAGCGCTGTGGGGCCTGGTGTTGGAAGCCTTCACTCGCCTGAGTCTGATGAGGGTGATCCGTCCCGGGCTTCCCACCTGGTCCCTAACAGACGCGTTACCTGGGGGCAAAGGAGTGCTGGTCGTTTCTAAATACTAAGATTTGGGGGTTTGCTGTGGATGCTGCTAGAAAACCTATGCTTCGTAGGTATATTTCCTCTAGGCATTGAACAATTTGCTTTGGACATTATAAAATTAGGGCATACAATGTACAATACTCAGTAAGGATACAGTGAGTATGCGTGCTGCTTTTTTATTGCACAGTATTGGGAATATTATATTCGTAACATGTATATAGGAAAATCTTTTTCTCCTTTTTAGTTTAGATTCAAGGAGCACAATGTGCGTGTTTATCACATGGACATATGATGTAGTGGTGAGGACTGGGTCTCAGGTGGCCCATTCCCCTGGATGGTGAAGACTGTTCTGAATAGATAATCTCTGAGCCCTAACTCCCCTCCTCACCTCCACCCTTACTGATGTCCCCAGTGTCTATCGTCTCCATCTTTGGGGTCTTTAGCTCCTGCATATAATTGAGAACATGTGGTGTTTGGTGTTCTGTTTCTGAGTCTGTTCACTCAGGATAATGATGGTTAGCTCCATCCATGTTGATGCAAAGGACATGGTTTCATTCTTCTTTATGACTGTGTATTATTCCACGATGTAAATATGCCATGTTTTCTCTTTCCAGTCAGTTATTGGTGGTTACTTATGTTGGTTCCCTGATTTTGCTATTGTGAATAGTGCTGCAATGAACATCATCTTTTGCAGTATCTTTTGTATATATTGATTTCCTTTCCTTTGGTAGCTCCCTAGTAGTGGAATTACTAGGTCAGGTGGTAATTCAGTTTTTCGTTCTCTGAGAAATCTCCAGACTGTTTCCATAGAGGCTGAGCTAGTTTGCAATCCCACCAGCAGTGAATGGAGAGTTCCCTTTTCTCCAGGGCCATGTCTGGATTGGTACAGGTACCTTTGCACTCTTGATAGGAAGGAAAATACACATTTTAAAACTAAAAAATTATGAGGAACAGTATCATTGGTAGGAAGGGAGGGGGTCTGTGTTCTGATGGACCTGGTTTTAATACTGTCTGTGTACCTTGCTTGTTCTCTGAGCCTTTTTTTCTCATCTGTGGAAGAGGAATAGTAGCACACATTTGCTCTACTTTAATATACAAAGCACCTAGCAGGATGCCAAACACAAATGACATTCAATTAAAGTAGTGGTTTCTGTGATGCTTATGGCAAAGGATCTGAAAACCTAGAGGGATGTGTCCACGTAGGCAGAACTGAAGCTGCAAGAATGTACAAACTGGGAGGCAGGCTTCCATCCCCTGAGTTCCTCTTGCCCCTCTCCCTGCCAGCCTCTTCCTAGTCATGAGCATGCCTTTCTGTCCCCTTTGTGTACCCTGATGCTTTCTCTGCTTTCTTGTCATTCCTCTGTCACAAACTTCTCCCAGGAAATTATATAGACAGTACTCATTGAAATAGCTACATCCGAAGCAAAAGAAACCATCAAGAGAGCAGAGAGACAGCCCACAGAATGGGAAAAAGTATTTGCCAACTGTATATCTGACAAAGGCCTAACATCTAGGATCTACAAGGAACTCAAATGCGCTGAAAAGAAAAAAAAAACAGCCCCATTTAAAAAATGGGCAAAAGACATGAATAGGCACTTCTCAAAAGAAGACATATGGGCAGCCAACAGACACATGAAAAAGTGCTCAGCCTCACTCATCATCAGAGAAATGCAAATCAATACCACATTGGGATACCACCTAACACCAGTAAGAATGACCATCTTTAATAAAGCAAACAACAACAGATGCTGGCAAGGATGCAGAGAAAAAGTAATACTTCTACATTGCTGGTGGGAATGCAAACTAGTGCAACCTCTTTGGAAGACAGTCTGGTGATTTTGAAAGAACTAGAAATTGACCTTCCATGTGACCCAGCATTTTTCCTACTGAGAATATGTCTGGAGGAACTCAAATCGTTCTGCAGAAAGGATACCTGCACACGTATGTTTGTTGCAGCTCTATTCACAATGGTAAAAACATGAAACCAACCATGCTGCCCATCAGAACTGGACAGGATTTTTTAAAATGTGGTACATATACACAATGGAATATTATGCAACCATAAAGAAGGACAAACATATGGACTTTGCAGCAACTTGGATGGATTTAGAGTCGATCATACTCAGTGATCTATCACAGAAACAAAGAACAGAGTACCATATGTTCTCACTCATAAGCAGACCTTGAACAGTTATCAAAATACTATAAGAAAGGGATTGCAGTGCTGGGAAACTGTCAGAGGAAGGGAGCTGGGATTGGCAGTTGAAGGAAACTGCTCGGGGATGGAGTAGATTTCATTCATGTAGGATCTGGGGGAAAAAGAGAGATTGGAGATGGAGAGGAAAGAAGAGAAGGAAGCCAGGTGTTATGGGAGGGAGAATAATATCCCCATGAGAGAAAACCACCCAAAGTCAGGTGGAGTAACACTTCCTTCTGTGAAGATCTGATATTGTTCTGCTAGCAGAGATTGGACACACTGCAAGTTATTCTTCCCTTGTCCTCTTTCCCCAGAAGACACACAGAAGAAAAAAAAAGTGTTACACTTCCAGTAGCATCACTAGAATCAGTCTGAGTTCCCAAAGCAGATTTCTTGCTTAGAAGGCTCTTAGTCCTGTTTGACTTCATCATTTGTTTGAGAGTGGAACTGCTACAGAAATGCAGCTCAAGGCCACTATGCGCAGCCGCACATTTGGGCTTCAGACAAGTAACCAGGCATCTGCTGTAGCCCTGAAAGACAAAGACATTTCCCAGCGCCCAGTCTAGGGTGAGCTTCACTGGACTTGGGCTGACCATGGCACAAGTGCTTACTTCATCCTCACTGGAGAGGAGAGCCTCTGCAGGTATGGGCAGCTGCCTCCACTACGAGGAAGGCTCGTTTCTTAGATAGTCTGGGAGTCCAGGTGAAAAGTGAAATCGTGACAGGACGCAGCGAATATTGTTAAGTGGATCACACCAATGTTGTCCCCTCTGTTTCCTACACCATTCGCGTACAGAGAGAGCCTCCAAGTAATGATAGGCACTTATATTTATACTTAGGCTTTACTGGGGAACCAGTGTAAGAAAGTTATTTGTTCAGCTGTATACCAGATTAGTATCAGCTGCATGTTTGGCAAATACTGCTGTGACTGGGAAAACACAGCAAGATGCGTTGATACAGAAAGAGCATTAGAAATATGCTCAAATTTTTATTAATGTTCTAAAATAGTTGCGGCACTTCCTAGAACACGAGTACTTGTCTCTTCGACCACGATTTTTTAAAAGTGGGGTAGGGGTGCACACATACGGTGATGAGATGAAAAAGTATAGTAAATGGAATCTTTTTTTTTTTTTTTTTTTTTGAGTAGAAGTCTCATTCTGTTGCCCAAGCTGGAGTACAGTGGCACCATCATGGCTCATTGCAGCCCCAACCTGCCGGGCTCAGGTGATCCTCCACTTCAGCCTCCCAAGTAGTGCAATTACAGGTGTGCATCACCATGCTCAACTAATTTTTGGATGTTTTTAATAGAAACAAGCTCTTGCTATATTGCCCAGGTTGGTCTCAAACTCCTAGGCTCTAGCAACCCTCCTACCTTGGACTCCCAAAATGCTGAAATTATAGGCATCAGCCACAGTCTGGTTCAGTCAATGGAATTTTACTGGCACAACCTAAAGGTCAGGACTGGACTAAAAATATGTGCATGAGAAACAACGCTGGACTATGTGCTGGGTGATCATGAACAGCCTTTAGATGCCTCCAAAGCTCCAAGATGCGTTGGTGCCAACAGCTGAACTCTGAAACCGAAGGGATTTGCAGAGGTAGTTGACCCGAACTCAAGATGAGACTTTTATCAATGAAGGAAGTAGAGGTACAACTGTGTGTTACGTTCTTCCGAAGGCTTGTTTGTGTACAGGTACAGAATTGTAAATTAAAACCTCCAAAAAAAGCAAGTCTAACTCAAGAAGACAACCATGGAACCACCATTACCCTCTGCACTCAGTCATGGCATCATACACCTGTTTGAATGCCTTAAAGACTTTACAAATCCTCAATTATTTTCTTTTAAATACGTTGCATCTGGTTTCCCTTCAGACTTCAACCTCTAGATGAGTACGTTGCTCTGATTTGAAAACTACCAGGGAGAAATCTGACTACTCAAAGCAGCAAAATCAACCTGAATTGATAACATAAGTGCAGGGATTCCTACCACCTTTTATTCTCTCCAACATAAATAGAGCAATTTGACATCAGTCTAATTTGATCATTTAAAATCTGATACAAACAACATAAATATCTTTCCAGCCATGTGCTTCATAAACTTTTTATTTTTTTTACAGAAAAAACTTCCAGATAATTCAATGTCAGAAGTAAAACCACTTTTGAATGGTTTTCCTGTTTTAGAATTTAATTTTTAATTTATAATTGACACAGTTATTTTACGTATGTGTGGGGTACAATGTAATGTCTTGATGTATGTATACATAGTATAATAATCAAATTAGGGTAGCTATCACATTCATCACATTGAACATTTATTATTTCCTTGTGGTGGCAATATTCAAACTATTTTCTTCTAGCTATTTGAAATGCTCACTACAGTGTTATTTGTTAGTCACTGTCCTGTGTAATAGAACACCAAAACTTATTCTTCCTATTTAACTATAACTTTGTAGCCATTGAGCAACCTTTCATGATCCCTCCTCCCTTCTCCCTTTCCCAGTCTCTGACAATCATTCTACTCTCTACTTCTATAAAATCAAGTTTTTTTAGATTTCATCTATGAGTGAGATCATGGTGTCCGTCCGCCTGCGCCCAGCTGATTTCACTTAACACAATGTTCTCCAGGTTCTTCCATGCTGCTGCAAATGACAGAACTTCCTTCTGTTTTATGAATGAATAGTATTCCACTGCATATATATATATATTTTATATATGTATATAATATATATCATATTTTCTTTATCCATTCATCTGTAGGTGGTCATTTAGGTTGATTCCAAGTATTGGCCATTGTGACTAACTCTGCAACAAGCATGCTTGTGTACACGTGTCTTCAGCATACTGATTTTATTTCCTTTGGATATATAGCCAGTTATGGAATTGCTGGATTATATGGTAGTTCTATTTTTTATTTTTTTAGGAACCTCCAATCCATAGACATAAGATATCTTTACAGTTATGTGTGTCCTCTTCAGTTTCTTTAATCAGTGTTTGATAGATTTTTTAATTGTATCCAGGGTTGACTGTCACTGAGATTTTTACCCAATCCTGAATCCTTAAAAGCACCATGTCAGGTCTTATGATGTTGGAGTTTACATTTGTTTTTCTGCCTAAAGCAACCAAGTCTTCTGTTATGAGTTGAACTTTGTAATTCCTTGCAAATTCATTCGTTCAAGTCCTAATTCCCAGCACCTTGGAATGTGGCCTTATATGAAAATAAGACCATTGCAGATATAATTCTTAAAAGTGAGGCAATTAGCTCATTTTACCATTATTTAAAGTGGCTTAGTGGGCCCCTAAACCAGCATTGAAAACCATTTTGATGGAAGTGTGAGCCTCAGCTACAGCAGAGCCAGTTGGGCTTTAAGCCACAGTCTCTAGGATGGGGGCAGAGAGACCGGAGAATCGAGCAGGAAAATGCACAATAGGAATCCTGGCCATCAGGAAAGAGAGGGGTGGCCTGGATCAGTCAGGAAGTCGGAAAAGGGCTGCAAAATAAGTGACTCCTTAGAAAGTAGAAAAGGTGGTCATGCTGCCAAGGGAAGGGCAGTCGTCAGCGCCTGGACTTAAGGCTTGGCCTTCCGGTCCCAGGAAAGCTTGGGCAAGGGGTGTCTCCCAGGCGGCAGCTGCCCTCCCAGCTCTCTGGGCCACACTGGACACATGCAGAGCTCGAGCTCGAGTGTGGGTAGGAATCGCCAGGAGCTGCTGAGCCATGGATTGCTGCCCCTTGGCCATCCCACCCCAGAGCTCTAACTCAGTGGGCCTGGAAGGAGGCCCAAGAATTCGCATTTCCAACAAGTGCTCTGGTCTGGAGCAATACTTTAAGCACTGGATTGCATCAGCATCAGGCCTGCCTGCCGAGAAGAATCGCTGAAAGGAGCTTATTTAAGTCCCATGCCAGGCTTTTGGACTCAACCGCCAAGGAAGGGGCTAGCATTCTCTATTTTAACAGTCCCTGGGTGACTTGTATGATTAGGCAAGTTTGGGAAGTGCTGCCGATGTATCTCCATGAGTTCTCTTGCAGCATCTGTCATTTTTCTACTTGGTACTGACAGGTCTGGCAATGTGGCCGTGGCTATGCAGTGAGTTAAGGGTCACACAGCCACTAGGTTCTGTAAGTGGAATCTCCCGGTCCTGTTGGCTGACCACAGTGTTCTGCTCCTTCCTCTTATAAACAGGTGTCTTGGAAGACAGTCTCCCTTAATGCCAAAGGGCCCTGGTGTCATGATGTCATCCAGAGGCCTGTCTGAAGCAGGCCCAAAGGACGTAGCCCCCATTGGCAACTCTAGGCCTCCCTTTTGCTCTTTCTTATCATATAACTCATGTATCTTGCTCTGAATATTAATGATGGCTCTAGCCTCAGGCTGTTGCCTCTAATCTTTGAAAGGACCTATGTGTGAGCTATGCTCTGGGAGATTTATTTCAAATTAAATCATATTTGGCAGGGATATTATTGCTGGCACCTGTAGAGGGAATCTTGGTTCCACAGCTGGCTAATGATATTTCCAGTGAACGCTTTAAAGAACGATTGTAGATTTTTTAAAAGGCTTATAGTAAAATTGCTTGGGGCCTTACTATGGCCACATGCTACTTTGGGGCACATATAATTATTATCACTCAGATCCAAATTTCAACCGCAAGAGCATTCTGTAAGGGGCATTTTTTGGATCATCTTTGCCCTCTGGGTATTTATAGTGGTCTTAAAAACAAAGTCTCATACCCCTGAGCTCTGATATTTGCTGTAATACTACCAGGTAGGTGTTACTGCATTTTACAAATAAGAAGACTGAGGCTAAGTAGGATCAGATATAGAATCTTCAAGATCACACCCACCTGGTGTCAGTCAGGATTCAAACCCATGGCTGCCCAACTTCAAAGCCTGAGCTGCTTCCTCAAGACTGCAGTATTCTGCCCTTAGAGAAATGCTAGACTGAGCCGGAGAGCAACATTGCCACTTATTTTTCCTCAGGTTTCCGAGATTGCGCTTAAACTCCTGCCAAGTGAGATAAGGCTCTGACGCTCACTCTCAGCCTCGCTTGCGATCTCCACACGGCCTCTGCCTGTTTCAAGTGTCAATGTAAAATCAGCTCCGGCTGTGACGAGGAAGCCTGCATCAGTTGGATGACTGTTCGGAAGTTGGCTAATTACCTGCTGTAAGTGGCAAAAGGATGGCCAGGGGCTCGAATTACTGCTTTTGCGCAGACTTCCTAGTTGATTGCCGTGCATCTTCCTTCTCTTCTCTCCTTCACCAGCAAGGATTTGTCAGTGCCAGCTCTGTGCCACACATCACAACAGACACACCATTCATGGAAGTGAAAAGCGTGGGCCTACCTTGGCTAGCAAAGAAGACGGGCAAATAAACCGACACGTTACAACACAGAGAGCTGCTTCTCCAAGAAAGTGTCACTTGAGCGACACACAACAGGGAAGTTAGGGCCGTCATGGAGGGAGGAGAGAAGGGAGCATCCAGTGTAGGAGGAGCAGACACGTGAGACAGCAGCTTGGCATCGCCGGGAAACAGGATGGTTGTGGAAGAGATCAGAGCCTCAGCAGACACCAGGTTGTGGAGAGCTCTGTGGACTAAGTTTGTTTGTTTGTTTGTTTTTTGCTTGTTTGTTTGTTTGTTTTTTGTTTAGTACACCCATGTGGGTGTGATCTTGAAGAGTCTATATCTGATCTTACTTAGCCTCAGTTTTCTTATTTGTTTTAGTTGGAGTCTCACTCTTGCCGCCCAGCTGCTGGGCTCTGGGGATCCTTCTGTCTCAGCCTTCCAGTAGCTTGAATTATAGGCAGACGCCGCCATGCCCGGCTAGTTTTGTGATTTATTGTAGAGATGAGGTCTCACCAAGTTGCCCAGGCAGGTCTCGAACCCCCGGGCTCCCAAAGTGCTGGGATGACAGGCTGAGCCACCGCGCCCGGCCTGTGGACTAAGTTTAGTCGTTTTAGCTTAATCCTAAAGATCACGGGAACGTGTCGAAGATGTGACGCAGGGAAAGAAGAAGCAGATTTACACTGTCGACAAAAACATCACTCTGGTAGCCAGTACAGAAGAGGATCACAGGGCCCGAGATCAGAAGCTGGATGCCTCTCCCTGAGCCATCGTGATGTGAAACCATGGAGGCTGGATAAAGCTAACGGCCAGGCGGCGAAGGCGGAAGGGCAGCATTGGCAGACGCTTGCAGAATGAGAGGCCTTGAAGGACGGTCAGATGCACAGGCGGGAGATTAACTTGGTCTTTTAGTTGCTTTCCTTTTTCCCAGTCTTAAAGAATTCATTGCCAGCTTTCCCCGTTCCCTCTGCATTTTCCGAGCATGGCGTTCCCATAGTTTTGCTTCAATACCTAGTTATTATTTGCCACCAGTAGCAGCAGCAGCATGACAGTCCGCAAGCATGTACTAGCGCCTGCTACTAAACTACATGCTGTGCAGTCTTGAGGCAAATTTACTTCCCTCTCTGTTTTACTTATGCCCTTTAGCAGGTAGTCTTTGTTCAGTTTTATTCTGTATTTTTAATGGCACTGTGGTTTTTGCGTGTGTATTTTCATCGACCCTTCTTGACCATACTATTTCAGTGATTATTAAGTTCTCAGGTTTTCAATGAGTCACTGACATTTTATGTTTTATTATTTTTTCAGAGTTAATGCGCCGCAAATATTTATTGGGTAATTCCAAGGCATTTAAATGGATCTAGTATTTGAATTATAAGTTAAATCAGAAAACTGTTTGATTTAAACCACAATCAGCCATCATCAACCTTCATTAAGAAATCAACTAAAGATGCCGCTCATTTACTTAGGCTCTGGTGTGCTTATTTCTGAAAAGAGGATACTATACCTTGCTCAAAGAAGTATTAGAACGTGTATTTTTCTGTTGTCCCCACATATGCAAATTATGTTCATTTTATTCTGTAGGCTACATATCTTCTGCAAAACCTTCATTTGCTTGTGGGCACAGAGCTAAATTTCAGCTCCTATGCCAAGGTAAGAAATTTGATAGCTGACTAAAAGGCAAGTGATTTTATATGCAAGTTTATATTTATCTCACTTTTTACTTAACCGTAATAATTCCATATTCAAAAATGCTTATAGCTATTTCCTTCAAGAGTTTTTAAAAAATACTTCCTTGTACTACTCAGATTTCAAAACTGACCCAAATGGCACAGCATCAGACAGAAAAAGTAAACAGAGAATCAGCTGCCAGCTGGATGCCGCCCTTCCCGTAGCTGACACCTCTAGCTGTCTTAAGCACCACTCATGTAAATTGCGGTCTGGTCACTTAGACCGTTCATCAAGTTTTTATTGAGCAATTTCTATGTGCTTAGTACTGACTGTGCTAGGCTCTGTAGGTACAAAAGATACATAAAACACAGGTCCTGCCCACAAGGAGCTTACAATGTGGTTGAGTATTAAAACAAACATTAAAAACTACAAAAGTTCTAAAAATATATGTCATACAAATCATTTTATATAAAAAATTTCAGATAATGAAAATAAAGCCCTAGACATGAATGAAATTGAGAGACACTTTTATCCATAGGCATGAGTTTAGAGATATTTTGGACTAACAAAATATTCAGTAAAAGTCTGGATTAATGAAAAATACAAGCACAAATATTTTTAAGACAGCAACTGGACATTTAAGTAGTCATAATCACCAAAAAATATAACAAGAAAGATATATGTCATACAGATCCTTAAGATACTTGCCTAATGACAATTATCTTAACCAGTTTCTTTTAAATGTGTTAACTACTGAGGATATTGAAAAATAAATTTCTTCTACACAGTTTATTTGATTTTCTGATAACTTTTATTTTATTATTTATTTAACTTTTAAAAGTTTTTTTGTAGATAATAAAAAGGCAGACCAATTTACCTGAATTTTTATATATTTTGTGGACCACAGTAAGTAACTATAAGACTCACATACACATGTACATATAAAAGATAAATGCACTATTTTTCTCCTCTGTCCTTGGAAGAGTGTGAATATGAGGGGGATCCCAAAAAACTGAATTTATTCATACAATATTGTGCATTTATTCTTATATGTTTAAACTTCACCTTCAAAGTACTCTCCGTTGGATGCAGTACACCTACCAAGACTCTTTCCACTGCTCAAAACGGTTTCTGGTCTCATCCATTTTGATGTCTTTTTTTTGTTTGTCTCACCTTTTTCACACAGGCAAAACATTTCCCTCTGAGGACGTTTTTCAACCCAGAAAACAAAACTAAGTTGCTCAGAGCAAGATCAGGTGAGTAGGGAGGGTGAGGCACAGGGGCCATGCCATTTTGGGTCCCAAATTGCAACACGGTGTGGGAAGGTGTGTTGAACCGCTGCACATCATTCGTGTAAATCGCCCACTGTGAAATGGGCTGATGCATTGAAAGAATCTCTAAATAAAAGTTCATTGATGCTGAACACAGCATCTGATAAGGCTAGATGGTACACTGACGCCAGTGGGTTCTTGGAACAGTTGTTTAGCAGAGGAAGCCTGTACTACAGGGACCCGTCCTCCAAAAAATAATTCCGTGTGTGTGTGTGTGTGTGTGTGTGTGTGTAGGGGAGGTATCCCCTCATACAGCTTCTGATGGAAGGCCAGTTTCTTAAACCTAATATTCCCTGTTCTCTTAACGTAGCCCTGACTGTAAGATCTCAGCATGCCTCTTCACATGACCCTGGCCCAACCTCTCTTGGAGGCAGTCCTGGGTTTTGTCGATCTGTTTGTTTTTGTTCACACGGGGTTGCATGGGCGCTGAATGACAGCGCAGGTGCTGCACCAAGATGGAGCTGGAGTTGGCAGCCATTCATTTCTCCCAGTGCAAGAGTCAAAGGTCTAAGATGACACAGAAGGTATGGTTGCGCAGCATCAGGAAGCACATCTCTGCATCCCACTTAGAGCATATTAACGTTACCTCTTTGTTTGGCATATGTATCCCGTGGAACTTCACAGAAGTTTACTATACTTGCAATAAAACTTGGGCCAAGCACCGTTTTGCCACATGTCACATTTTTTTGGCAAAGTTCCTAAGGGATTTACTTCATTCTGAGGGTTAGTCCTGTTCTCATTATAATCTCATCACATAATAATGAGGATCTATGTTTACTGAAGATACAAAAATGAAGACAAAGGCGTTTGTTAAAAGCCAGGAAGCATGTTGCTGGCTCATGCTCTGGGGTATTTGAGCACACAGACACAGAACTCACTATTTCTGGTGAATTTAGTATGCAATGGATACGCTTCTGTGTTAAAAACAAAAGTGTTTTTGTACCCACTCGGTTTTTCTGTGAGCCTGAAACGACTATAAAAAACTAAAGTATATTTTTAAAAATATCAAAAGTACTTTATAGTGACATATACTGTCTCTGCCTGCGATTTCAAAGTAATTGGACAACTATTATCTCTCATATGAGAAGTAATTTTTGCCAAATAGTCATTATTTTAAAAACTTTTCCACTTGTTTTATCGCATATTCCTTTCACAAAAGAGCCTTAATCAACATTATTATATAAAATAGCATGTGATTATTGCCCCTGGATATAGACATTTTTAAATCGGGAAAGTTTAACAAGAAATTCTCCAAGTTGAACAACAACATGAAAACAAAGGGCTATCACATTCATTTAAATTTTCAACTTCTAATCTTGTATATAAATGTTACCTTTGCTGATAATGTACTAAATAAGTAGCATCCTTCTAGGTGTCAAACACTACATTAATGCCAAGAGACTCAAGAAAATAGAGGAAAACGGTCCTCTCCACCATGAATTAGAGTTTTGTCAGGGAACAAAGACAGATATTTAAGGAATAGTACAATAATCACCAAAATGAGCACTGTGTAACTTCAGTTGGACATAGAGGTAAGAACAAAGACACTTAAATTGTCCAAGGCCTAGGGACAGGGTGAGATTTGAACATGTACGAGAAGGGTGGATTTTTCATGGACAAAAATAATTATGAAGTATTATGAACAAGAATAAACCTAGAGGCCTGGAGATGGTTCTGTTCCTGACATCAACCCCACAGAGTCAGGAAGCCAGTTTATAACTGAAATTGAGATCATATTAAATCGTTAGGGATAAGTCTGCGTAAGTAACTGATTGCAGTTAACACCTGCAGAGTCTCTCTTGTGTTGCACTCATTTTACATACATTATCACAATGTGTAACCCTCCAGGTAAATATTATCTTCAACTTTTCGGTTAATTTATTGAGAGGAAATGAATTTAATTAACTTTCTGGGGGTCACAGAGCTTGTGAGTGACACAGCCAAGTTTAAATCCAGCTTTGATTCCAAAACCCATACTTCTAGTACTATAGTACGTTGTTTTATAAACATTGTTGTAGCAAATCGCTTCCCGCTGTGTTGCAGGAAGAACAGTCACCTGGAATAAAAAGCAAAGCTGAACCTGAATCTGAGTTCTTTCTTATACTAGCCACGAAATAGCGGGTGAGCCCTCTGTAAGCTGCATGTTTTGAAAAAATGAAATAATCAATCGATGGTAGCTAGACGACCCCGGAGGTGAACGATGAAAGAGAGAGGTTTCGAGAGAGTGGGCGTGCCTCTGGGGTGGCAAACACTCTGTGCCCAACAAAATCCACGGAACTTAAACAGGAATAAAGGGATTCTGCACAGCATCAGCTTTGTGTTAGCTAAGAGAATTTCAAACACCAAGGTGAAAGAAAATAATTGTGGCTTACAGCTCATTCACAACTGGCTCTGCTGTTTAAGAATGACTCGATTATTGGGTAATTAGCAGAAATGGCAGCGCAAGCCCCAGGATAGGGTCCTATGGCAAGACTGCTGATACCACGTTTCTGTCTCTTCCAAAGAGGCCCGGATAGTGACCATATGACCCTTATCGCAGTCAGAAGAGGAGACATGCAGCAAATATGTGCTGAATCGAGTGAGGGGAAGGTAAAAAGAGCAGGGAGAGAAAGACACACAAAGCCAAGAGGAAGGAAAGCTGGCTGGATTTAAAAGTAGGGCACATTCGCTGGAAAATATTAGATGACTCAAAGTGTCTTTTTAAGGTTCACGAAATGTTTTATTTTAATACAGACATATAGACTATTTTATAAAAGGTAACAAAAGTTGATATTCAATAACTGTTATTTATTAATTTTGCCTTTTCGTATGCTGCTACAGAAGAAATTCTAAGAAATCTTGAATTGGCAGTGGTGAATCAGAAGGCCATGAGTGGATTTTGTATTGCTTTAAATGAAGAGTTAATTATTTAACCTCAAAACTGTTAGTTATGACGCTTCAAGCATGCTCTTAGCTGCATTGCCCCTTTGTCTTCAAAGGCTCAGAAATTATAATTAAGCAGATTCCTGAGTTGCTAAGTGACACATAACCAGAACTGAGATTTGGAAACATTTAGTTCCCAGCTTAGTCCACAGGGACATAACATCTCTAACATTAATCACATAAATGACATTTGGCATAAATATTCTTTGTCATGGTACCTCTTTGCCTTGTTCTTATTAAGCTCATATCCTATTAATTGAATTCTTGCTTTAATAAGTTGACTTTTCACTGTCAAAAACTTATATTGATTTTTCAAACTCATTGTAAAATCAAAACAATCATAAAATGTAAAGATGTCAACATTGGTTATGATTCAGGTAAAGGTTTGAAGTTGGAGAAACTCCTGGACCACGAGTCTTTCTTTTTCTCACTTCTTCCACCAAACATCATCTGTGAAATCTTGCCCAACTTCTTAAATGCATATTCAAAATCCCATCCAAGAAGCCAGTTTAATATTCAGAGGCATGGATTAATAATAAACCTGATCTCAGTGAGTATTACTGACAAAAATCAATAAAATAAAAAATAAGATAAAAACGAAGAAACAATTCAAATCAAAATATAAAATTCTCCTTCTCGGGTGAGAAGAAATATGCAATCTCAGTGAAGAAGAAATTGCAACAAAATGTCCAACTCCGTCCTTTCATTATCTGTTAGAATAGAGAGAGAAAGAAGCAATAAGCATGGATAGGGATAATTCGTTAAAATTCTGTGTATGGTGTGAGGGGTAAGATATATGTAAGAAATTTGTAGCTTTAGACATTCAAAACATTCTCATTGGATTACATGCGTTTTATAAACAAAAGCAATTGTAGGCACATTAAATGATCTTGTTGAAACAAGTCCCAATTAGCATATAATTACAGCCTAAGAAGAAATAAGGAAGAGTGCAAGTTGAAATTGCCAGGAAATGCAATTTTATCCTATCAAACCGACAAAGTATTCTGTTTATTTGTTTAAGGTAGTACACAGTGTTGGTTAGGGTGAAGCAAATTTCATCACACATGACTGACAAAATTTTAAATCTCTATCATTTTTTAGGAAGAAGTCTGACTGACGTACCTCTTTAAAGAACATTAAAAATTGAATACCATTTATTCATTAAAGTTTTCTTGAAGTAAAAAAATACAAATATTAAAAACAATCTCTGCAGTTTCAGTCTTTGGGCAACGATACAGTACGATTTTCATCATGGTGCAAAATCTGACTGCAGACTAGGGATCGATAAGCTGTAGCACATTATTTTGAGAGATTACTAATAATTATTAAAAATAAATTCACAAAAATGTGCATATAGTCTGAGAAATGCTTATGTCATATTAATGAAATAAGAATAAGATTCAAAAATGCATCTCATAATATCCTAAGTATACAAAACAAAATTGAGAAAAGTACAGGGAAAAAAATAGAAAAAAAAATAGTAAAATGATATTGAGTTTTTCCTGAGCAGAGAAATTGAAATTGCTTTTCTAATTTTCTTCATTTTCTAAAGTTTCTGTACAAAATATGACTTTTTTTATTATGAGAAAAAAGTACAATAAGATTTACTTTAAAAATTAAAACTGGAATTAGAATATACCACAAAAAGAGATGGGAACAGGGTATATCCCTTCTCTTGCCTCCCAAGGGAATCCGCACTTATCACAAAATAGTGTCCAGTGTATTTTATATATATTACATATATAAAATATATACAGACATTTGGTGAAGGATGTAGGATCATAAAGGTGAATTAAGTAAAAATTGTATGATTTTTTTAAGTTATTCTGGAATCAACTAGCTTATCCTTATCCTGCAGACAAAGTTGCACTCTGTGGCTCTGTTGGAAAAACACATTCAGATCCTCCCCTGAGAAACAGCAAACTTTCTCTGTGACCTCAAGCACGAGAGGATGAATGACCAAAAACCCTGGGCTTCTTGAACGTTCACATCCACAATAACAGCTAGTACGAAGTAGAAGCTTTACTGTGCCCAGCACTACCCAGAGAATGGAGTAAAATGAGCATGTTGGCTTGTCATAAAAACGAACAGTTCGACCCACCTGATAAGTCAAGTGTGCTATCTTTGAAAAAAATAAACTTTTTCATGTTCTTTCTTAAATAGAAAAAGCACACAATGCAACAATACCCAGCAGACCTTTGCACAATTAACCCTACAGTAACTAACAGAAATACTGAAAAGAGGTGTTTGAGGAGGAAACTAAAGCGTGAAATTTGATCTGGCCAATCACACATCCCATTTGGCATCATGTTCTGCTTTCTAGAGTCTGCATTCATTGAAGTGCACGTCTTGTACACAACAGATCTAACCAAAAGCACAACGGAGAGTGTGCTAGCCATGTAGCACACTGAATTCTCATGTCTAATTAAACTAAGAGTGGCTTGGCCTTGAAGTGCTCTTGGAGACAGTCTTCACTATGCAAGGTCAGTGACATGCAGACTCGCAGGGCAAGAGTCCAGCAATCACAGGACTGGACCGCAGCCCATGTTAAGCCGAGTTTTAAACACAAGAACAGCTCTCCTAAGGAATCTAGCACTCCTCAGTCAGACGTGGATGCTTAATTTGCATTTTAACTCTTGGAGCTATTCTTCCTTTGCAGTGTGAACTCAGATGAGAACAGAGAGGCTAGGGAAGCCTACGCTGTTAGTCCGGGCGGTGCCTAAATCTCACCTTTCCAAATGGTCACTGCACATCAGGATTGAGGAACACTGGTGGGGTAAGGAGGTGGAGCTGGGTGCGTAGTTGTTTGTGTGGCGCCCGATCTGCGAACAGACAGAGGGTTTCAGTGGGCAGAATTACTGATGCCGACTCTTTTGTCACATGATACTTCCTCGAACATCTGGGAAGAGCAGAACCAAAGCCTGAGTGTCAACTCACGCAGACCTTGATCAAGTCAGTAAAGACGCTTTCGATGCCATCTTCCCACGGCCATTTCCACTTCATGCTTTGGCTCACATTCTTATTTCCTCTATCCTTCCACACCGAATACTTGAACACTTAGACCGTGACTCATATGACTTCTAAATCCCTAGAGAAGTTGCCGATAGTTCTCGCTAAGCGCTGAATAAAACTCACTCCCCTCAAATAATTGGTCAAGGAAGATCTATTCATACCACTCTCCACCTTATTGTTGTCTGTGATCTGTCCTTGCTCTGGGATAAAGATCAGAGTCCTTGACACAACCTTGGAGGCTCTGCTCGATCAGGCCTCTGGCTGCAACATCAGCTTCTTTTCAAACCTGCTGCCCTTTGGCTCTTCTGTGCTCAGGCCACACTAGCCAGCTTGGGACATCACGAACAGGGTCACTCTCCTTTCTACCTCGGGCCTTTGCCCTTGCAGCTCCCTGCTTGGAGTGCTCGTCCACTCCTTCCTCACTGGCTGAGATCTGCTCATCACTAGGGTCTCGACCTGGAAAACCCCTTCCTCAGAGAACATCCTCTTGGCAAGGACTTGTCCCCCACCACATGATACCCACGGTTTTTCTTTTCAGGAACTCGCCTAGTTTGAAACTAACAGCTATGTGTGGGATTGTGTACTGAGAGTTACCATAGTATCTAAGCAATAAGCATTGTGAGAACAAGAATCAAGCTTGGTTTTGTTTGCCATGGGGTCTCCGCAGCTACCACAGCGCCTGGCACGTGGTCACGGCGGCATGAGTGGGCGATGCTGCGTGATGATCCTGAGGCCCCCCTCAGCAGCATTCTCCAAATTGTAGCCTCAGCTCCCTGGATGCCACACATCCAGTGAATTGTTATACATTTCTCAGTAATTCTCTTATAAGAAAAAGCACCATGAAATAAATTTTTTTGGATAAATTGTTTTTTAAAAAGTAGAAAGAAATAAAAGCCAGTGTTTCCTCAGTCTTTTTGCTTGGCTTCCTAGAGATCATAATTAAGACAGTCTTGCAGCCAGGCTCAGTTGCTCAGCCTGTAATCCCAGCGCTTTGGGAAGCCGAGGTGAGTGGATTGCCTGAGCCCACGGGTTCGAGACCTGCCTGGGCAACTTGGCGAGAACTCATCTCTACAATAAATCAAAAATTGGCCGGGCGCGGTAGCACGTGTCTGTAGTTCCAGCTACTTGGAAGGCTGAGGCGGAAGGATCGCCGGAGCCCAGCAGGTGGAGGCTGCAGTGGCCGGGAGCGGCCGCTGCACTCCAGTCTGGGTGACAGAGTGAGATTCCAACTCAAAAAATAAAAAAAAAAAAGACAGTCTTAAACAGCATGGTCATCCTAAGTGGCATGGCATCACGTAAGTTGTCCAGACAGACATGTAGCTTCTCAATTCTTGGCTGCATCAAGCAAAAGAACGATTCTGTTTTAGGAAGGCAGTGCTGCTTGATGGATCATAAAATGATTGGTCTTCTTTGCAGCAAAGACTACACTCTTTGGCCAGTACCTATTTCAGAATGAACATAAAAAGTTTAGTGGCAGTTTATGGTTCTGGAAAAGTGGTCAGACTTGGGGGAGAAAGAAAACGTTCTTTTTGTTTGTTTTGTGAGGAGTTACTCCTCTGTACTCCAATCTCAGCAGACTCTCCATGTGCCAAAGAACAATCCAGCAAGACAGACCCCTGCCTTAGCTGACCATGAGGTGTTTTTTCCTGACATTACACTCCTTGGTTCTTGTTTAGAGGCTGCTTTAACTAAGTAAATGTCCTTGGGCTTGCATTACTTGCTGGTCAACCTTTAAGAGCAGAGACAACCGCTCCCATGTGGATATCATATGCCCGTCCAACGTCAATAGCAGGGGGCAAAAGAACCAAAGGCACGAGGCATTGCAAGGTCATCTGAGAGCTGGGCGTCCCGAGGCATCGTGTACTTCCCTGCTGCACTGTCTGTGGAACCAGAGGAGCTTTGGGGTTGTGAAACTGCTCTGTGTGCTTCCATATTGGTGGACACATGCCATTATACATTTGCTCTAGCCTACAGAGTGTCCAACACCGGGTGGGCCTTCATGTGAATGTGGACTTTGGGTGCAAGAGCGTGTCAATGGAGCTTCCTCGAGCGCAGCAGACAGACCCCTGGGAGGATGTGGGTGATGTCGGGCAGGGGCTCTAGGGCAAATCTCTGCACCTTCCGCTCAGTTCTGAAAAGCAAATGCTATTTTTAAGATGGTTGTATGTGACTTAACCCAATAACGGCCTCCTTACAACTGTCTTGTTCTCTCTGACACCCCCTTCACGTTGTTTCCAAGGCAAACCTGGGCAAGTCTTCAGCGCCTCTGAAAGTTTCCCATTGCTAGAGGATAAATCCTTCCCGATGTGAGATGCCGCCAAACCCCTTTGCATTTAACTCCACTTAATGCTCAACCCCTTAGAAGCGCACAGGATCATCCACACCGACGATGGCCTTTCCTGAGAGTGGAGCACGGGATCTCTCTGGGACACCCCAGCTCTTCTACCCCAAACAAATCATTTCCTCTTGCTTGAACTCAGCTCACGGCTCTGCTGTGTTCTTCCCAAATTACCAGATAATGTATGATGTCCAGTCTGTGAGCAAGGTTTGTCCTCTCTCTGGATGAGAGCCCAAGGAGTTGAGCTAAAGCGGTTTTATTTACTAAGCCAGGATGTTTTTAAGGAATTCATTTAAGGTAATTGTGCCACTGCACTCCAGCCTGGGTAACAGAGTGAGACCCTGACTCAAAAAATTCAGTTAAAGTAGTGCCGACTGGCCGGGTGCAACAGCTCATGCCTATAATCCCAGCACTTTGGAAGGCCGAGGTGAGAGGATTGCCTGAGCTCACGGGTTCAAGACCAGCATGGGCAGGTTGGTGAGACCTCATCTCTACAATAAATCAAAAAATTAGATGGGCATGGTGGCGCATGCCTGTAGTTCCAGTTACTCGGAAGGCTGAGGCAGAAGGATCACCTGAACCCAGCAGGTTGAGGCTGCGGTGGCCATGAGCGTGCCACTGCACTCTAGCCTGGGTGATGGAGTGAGACTCCGACTCAAAAAAAAGTATGCAGACTACTTATGTGCATATGCACATGTGGGGTGGGGGAGTATTGATTTTTCAATTTGTATTTGACTCCCAGACTGAATTTTTTCTTGTAGCAATTCTGGTGGAAGGACTGATGTGGGAGTGGTCACAGCAGACACCTGAACACAGGTGTCACAGTCTCGCATGGCACTTCCTCGAACATTTGGGAGAAAGAGCAAAACCAAAGCCTGAGCGTCAACTCGCACCGACTGTGATCAAGTGAAACAAGATACTTCAGTTGCGATCTTCCCGAGACCACCTCATTTCTGCTTCCAGGCTTTGACTCACATTCTTATTTCCTCTGTCCTTCCTCACCAAATGTGACGTGAAAGCTTAGACCATGACTGATGTGATTTCTTATGTATTACATATATAAATGCCCTTAAAAGCAACCCCTAACTTTCATCCGCACCGACGATGGCCTTTCCTGAGAGTGGAGGACAGTCCTCTCTAGGACACCCAGCTCTTCTACCCAAAATAAGCCGTTTGTGTGGCTTGCTGCTGGACCGTTTTGGGTTTTGCGGAGGATGCCTGATGCCTGAGTTCACAGAGCCACACCGCCTCTGTGTGCTGAGCTAGTCTGCCTGCGAGGTTCCTTCCTACATGACCCAGTCCCACCACAGGTCCGTGGTGACTTCCCATCACGTCACTGAGAGTCCCCTCTGCTCACCCACTCTGCTCCCTGGTGTATCTCCCTCCATTGTCTGAGCCTGAACAACCGAGGACTATGATGGTCTGTGCTGTCGCCTTCAGAATTTCAATGCCAGACTTGTAATGTGTTCTAAAGGCTAGCTGGATTTTGAGGGAACAAAGACAAACCTACCCCGGCGTCCCCTCCCATTACCCTGCGGGTTCACACTGTCTTCTCCTCCCTTTTCCCTCTCCTTGTCTACTGGATCCTTTCCATTCACTTTTTTTTTTTTTTTTGAGTTGGAGTCTCACTCCGTCGCCTAGGCTGGAGTGCCGTGGCACACTCACGGCCACCCCAGCACTGAGCCGCTGGGCTCAGGCAATCCTGTCACCAAAGCCTTCCAAGTAGCCAGAACTGCAGGCATGCTACCACGACCAGCTAATTTTTTGATTTATTGTGGAGATGAGGTCTCGCCAAGTTGCCC
>NW_007033411.1:58222-63346 GCF_000164805.1 Carlito syrichta | reverse complement strand
TCCACCTCTCAGCATTTGCATCTCTTTCTCTCTCACCATTGGAGGTCACTCAGCCAGCACACACAGTGGACACCTGTCTTGTCACACTCTTCAATCATCGAATGATGGAAGATCCTATACAAATACCACAGTTCACTCACCGAGGGGGAGTAACAATTCGTCGAAGCGGCTGGAGTCAATTGGCACACTCACGGCCACCCCAGCACTGAGCCAATGGGATCAGGCAATCTAGTCACCAAAGCCTTACAAGTAGCCAGAACTGCAGGCATGCTACCACGACCAGCTAATTTTTTGATTTATTGTGGAGATGAGGTCTCGCCAAGTTGCCCAGGCTGGTCTCGAACCCATGGGGAGGTTTCCCTTATCTTGGGAAACAAAACACACACACACACACACACACATGCCTGTGCTTGACTGCTGACTTCCAAGTGCAGCCTGATGCAGTCACTTCTCCCTTCACAGCCCGGCGCTCTAAAGGACACGCAGATTCTGGCTCCCCTTTCCTCTTCCTGCAGCCTCTTCCTTAGCAGTCGACCACAATTACAAAGCACTTTCCCTGTGTCAGGCACTATTCTCAACACTTCACTACTGTGAACCCACTCAATTTTTTGTAGTCAGTCTCACTGCCATTTCCACGTGACCGACAAGGAAATGGAGGCACGGATGGGTCAAGCAACTTGCCCAGGGCCACCCCAGGTAAGTGGCAGAGTTTGAATCTAAACACGGCCGTTCGTCTAGTTCCAGAGCAAGCATCCTAACCACACACATTCCAGCCACACTCTCCTGCCTCCTCACCTCCAAGCCCTATGTTTGACTTTCCTCCCTCTGCTTATAAAGCTCGTCTCTTAAAGACTTTGGCACTTGCTCTCATCTTTGGTATGATGGTACTCAGGCCAGACATACCTGTGCTGCATAGTAAGCACTAATATTTACAAACCTGTCTCTTTCTTTTTATGCAAGTCTAATGAAAATTCATTAACCCGGAATAAACAAACCATTCTGATGAGGCTGAACTAAATTTTATATTTTCAAGATTTATAAAATATGGAGCTAATTGGTCAAATTAGTAAGTAAAACACATAAGGTAGCAGAGGAAGAATTTGACCTACTCAAGGGGGGGGAAATACTGATAATTCTAGAATGTTGAAGTGCAAATTGAGACTTCTGATATCAAATGAGTCTTTTTCGGTTTCGACAATAATATGTATAAAGCATGTCTTGACTCCTACCTTGAAGGAATGTGTACTCTAGTGGGGAAACAATTAAAATAACAAGAAATAGTAGAATGTGGAAAGCAATCATATTCCATAACATAGCATGGCAATGTTTGTCATCATTTAATTTGTTGGACTTTGCAGGACACATCCTGACTGCTGGCACATTCTCTTAGGCATCAGGCTAGCTGCCACCAGGAGGGAGGTGAGCCCTCTGGGAACAAACACAACTGTGCATTTTAAAGCCAGAGGAACCTTGGAGATGGTGTAATCCAACTCTCATTTACAGATGAGGATATGAGGCCGAGTTTTTAAGTCACGAAGCTAGTTTGCAGCCAGGTCTTATCTGCAATCAGGTTTCCTATTTCTGTTCTGTCACCAGGCCCAAAAATAGATTTGGAGATGTAATCCACTTGTAGAGATCCTACATCATAAGTTATTCTGCAAATGCTTGTTTCACAGAGAAAGAAAGGTGTGACTAACTGAGCAGGGTGAAAAACTGAAATATGTGACTTGGACAAGTGCACTAACCAATGAGCTCCACAGGCAGAGACTTGTATGTTTCTGTTTGTTGATGCACCCTCAGTGGCAAGACCAGCATTGGCCACAAGGCAGCTTAGTTACTATATGGTGTCTGTATGGACAATTTTTAGGTCCCTTTGTGTACAGTGTCTATAAGTGGGTAGCTATTATTTCTATAGCAAAGCTGAAGTGGCTTGCTCAAGTCTAGACCTAGAACCAGAACCAGAAACTAGGCCTTTGGTGCCTGGTTTTAACTGTGAAAAGATCACTTTCTGGGAAAAAAAGACAGAGAGAGAGAGAGAGAGAGAGAGAGAGAGAGAGAGTGTGTGTGTGTGTGTGTGTGTGTGTGTGTGTGTGTATCAGCGAATTACTCTCTCTGGGGTTAAAGAAAGATATCGTGACCTCAGCCAAGTCTAAGGAAACGGGCACAACGGGCACATTACTTGCTGTCACTGTGTGCTTGCGGGTCTTTTGGGAGTGGGCTGTCATTTCTACTGGGGCCCCCCGCTGTATCCCACTAACAAGAAAAACCGGTTTCCCTTCTTACTCCCCAAAGTTTCCTTCCTCCCATCCTTATCTCTCTTTTGAGTTCAAACGGCCCAGAGGAACACCGAGGGTGGGCCAGGGCCTCTCCTTTCTAATGACCACTCTCACAGCCCTCCAGGAGATTCTGAGCAACACTTCTAATGCAGCTCTGATGTTTACAATCTTCTCCAAGGAGCTTCATCTTTCGGGGTTCTGACAGCCTCCGGGGCCAAAAAGGTGACACGAGGCTTTGTGACCTCCAGCAATTCTGCTTGAGTCTTGGCCTTTCAAAGGGGGTTCTGTGCTGTTTCTCCTTCCAAAACATTCAAACATATTCTAAAGAGAAGAGACCTTAAATACAGTTACACTGCTTTCCTCACAAGAGTACAGACTGTAGAAGCCTTAGGAGTTCAGAGAAAGGGGAAATATAAAAGTCATCCGGGGGCTTCATAAGGAGGTATAGGGCATGAAAAGCAGAACGGGGAGGGAGAAGAAGGAGCCCGAACAAAGACAGCGGGTTGAAGGTGCAGGAGGCCGGGGAGAGAGATGCAGCTGGCTGTCGTGGATGCTTGGCTTTGGGTCTAAGACTGGACCGGGTTGGATGGCAGCTGGAGAGACAGAACTCCTGCCTGGCTCAAATAAGGCTAAGGCTTTGACACAATTTGGGGGGATTACAAACTGACAATCGACAGTCAAAAACCTAAGGCAAGGAAGTTGGATCAAACATGTCACAGTCTTTCGTGCGAGGAGCCTCCCAGACTTCCCAGGCAGAAACAGTTGCCCCAGCCTCAGGTTCCCAGGGAATGCGGTCCACACCCCGACCACACTGAGTACACAGCCTGACACCTCTGCTCTCATATCTGGCTCCCCACGGGACTCTGAGAAACCTGAATGTCAACACCAAGGGTGCACCTCTACCCAGAAAAGTTCCTTATTTCATGCTACAAAGTAAGACAGAAAAAAGTGTTTCCTTCAAAGTTCTGACCCACCTTCCAGACATGAAAAGTGGATATTTCTAAACACCCTAACAAGTCTACGCAGACTTCTGTTTGGGGTATCCAGAAGAAGAGACATTTGGACTGTGCAACGCTTCTCTCTAAGGAAGAATATCACAGCTTCTTCCACGGCACTTGGTAAAACTCTTAGATACCGTATTTCCAAAGAGCAAGTTAGTCATTACTCCACTGCTAAGAAGGTTTCCATTTCTTTTCCAACTAATTGTGTTTCACTATGAGAACACACACACTGTTTCATTTGAACGTGTGTTGTGAGACCTGCATTTCAGCGTGGCACTAGGTCTTAGAGATTCTTGTAGTTGGTGTGCCCGAGCCACCCCTTCTTTCCCACCCAGTCCGCATTTCTCGCTGTTCGTCCTAGATTATCCTTGCACTGGGTCAACGCAGCCTCCCGAGAAGGTGGTTTTTCTGCCTCTAGGCCCTGCTGTAACCCATCCCTTGCAAAACCCGGCACCGGTCACATGGCATAGAAGATGGTGGCCTCTTGAACAAACTGTCTGTTTCACCCGTAGGAGCTGCTTGTGTGACATCGAGCAAGTCACTTGAGCCTTATGGGGCAGAGTTTCCTCCTTGGTGAAGGGAGGATAATGGTTGCAGCCACTCTCATAAGAATGTTGGTAGGATTAAAGGGTTTAGTGAAAGTGAAGTGCTTAGAACAGAGCCTGAGGCAGCAAGGCAAAGCCAGCACTCAGTAAGAGTTAGCTGCCACTATCCAGCTACATGGGACTGGCCAGTCCTTGCCTACAGGCCTCTGTAAGGGATATCTGGGGACTCCCAACCCCGGTCATAGGGGCAGGCTCGGGCCACCATGTCTTGCACAAAGATTCTGTACAGCCCGGGCATATCTGATTGGACAGGGTCTGCAGACCCAAGCCACAGGTTAGACACTGACCTATGACTTTGCCGGTCAAGGAATGATGAGCTGAATAAATGAATAAATGAAAGAAAAAATGTTTCCTCTCTTGACAAGCCGAACTTGGTAGTGTCGTGAAAATGAGGGAGAGAGTCTCAGGACCAGAGCCGCGAGGAAGCAGATTATGGCGTGATGAACTTGTATTGACAATATGGAGAAAGCACGGGCAGTTGACAGCAGAACCGCGATGACAAGTGGAAGACACGAGGTCTGACAGGGCGGGAGCACGGGCATAAAACTCCCACTACTTCCGTGGACGGATGGGCGCTTCTCTCGCAGCCGGACCGACCCTCCAAGGCCAGCCTGGGACTCCCAGGCGCCCCGCTGTGCTGCGTCCTAAGAAACCTCCTCCTGCTTACGCTCGCCTAAGTGGGGCGTGTTCGGGCGTCTCAAAGAGCCCAGCCGGCGAGGGCAATCCCCTCTGCGGAGGAGCTGGGGAGGCCGTCCCCCTGGAGCGACCCCTCCCCGGGGATCACCGTGGCCCCCCCGGGCGTCCACATGGCCCCAAGTCTCCCTCATTCCCACCGGGCTCCCGTTCTCTGTTCGTTCGTTTGTTTTTGAGTCGGAGTCTCACGCTGGCGCCCAGACTGGAGGGCAGCGCCCGCTGCCGGCCCCCGCAGCCGCGACCCGCCGGGCTCCGGCCATCCTTGCGCCTCGGCCTTCCCGTAGCCGGAATCACAGGCGCGCGCTCCCACGCCCGCCCGATCTTTTTTTGATTGATTGTGGAGGCCAGGCCCCGCCGCCCAGGCGGGCCTCGAAGCCGCGGGCCCAGGCCACCCGCTCACCTCAGCCTCCCGACGGCGCGGGGTGGCGGGCGGAGCCGCCGAGCCCGGCTGGGCTCGCGTTCTTTTCGACGTGGGCGCAGACCGACCGCCCCTCGAGGGCGAGTCAGGCCCCACTTTCTCCGCGAAGCGCTGGGAGCCGCCCCGGCGGA
>NW_007033411.1:24242-57640 GCF_000164805.1 Carlito syrichta | reverse complement strand
TGCCGGCCCGCCTGACTGAAGCGTCCGGCCGTGAATGTGAATCAACAGCCCCCCGTGCCCCCTGAACGCAGAGCACTGCGCTTACAGTTCCTTGAAAACGAAAACAAAAGCAGTCACACTTGAAGAGCAGAAGACAGAAAAGAAGAGCTTTACGCGGGGAGGGCTCTGGAGAACCGAAAAGAGGCTCCCGGGCCGGGCCTGCAGCGCGGTGGGGAGGTCGCCGCCCAGAGAGCCGGGCCGAGGGAGGCCGCCGGGACCCCGACCCAGTGGCGGGCAGGACGTCGGGGCTCCCTGGAGTCACGGAGGGCTCGGGAGGGACTCCGCGCACGAGGCCGCCCAGCAGGAGCTTGATGTATTTGATCTTGAAGAAAAAGAACTCCTGCCAGAATGGCAGAAAGGAAGAAAGAAGGAGGGAAGGAGGGAAGGAAGGAAGGAAAAAAGAAAAGTAACTCCCCAGGGTTAGCATCGAGAGTACCTGGATACAGCCAGAGTTACTTAGCAGGTATCAGCACCACTTGATTCCAAGTTCCACGGAGGCAGGGTTCGTATCTATCTTGTTTCTGCTCTAACCCTACACATTGCAGTTCCTGACACAAGATATGAGCTCAGTAAATATTTGTCGAATGAATGCATGGATGATCTTTTCAACAAGACTCTAGCTCTTTGAAACTGGGACTGTTATAAACATCCTGTAACCCCAAAGAACTTAGCACGACGCCTGACCCAGAATGACACTGGTTACTATTTGCTAGCTGA
The DNA here is from genome assembly GCF_000164805.1 of Carlito syrichta. NCBI lineage: Eukaryota > Metazoa > Chordata > Mammalia > Primates > Tarsiidae > Carlito > Carlito syrichta. The sequence continues at coordinate 56,884 of NW_007033411.1, read as the reverse complement.
TTTAGAATGGGCTTCGTATGTGGAAGAGAGGTTTTGTCTTTGAGCTTGGTGATAAACGTATGCACCTGGTCAAATTTACATCCTGCCTTATCTTTTATGCACTCCCCAGCTCTGTAAAAGTAAACCATGCAAAAAGAAGAACAATTATTGGTTTCAATGATAGATTAAACTAGAGATTAACCCTTCCCTGAACCCTCTTTGGTTTCCTGACGCATTGAATTTGGTTGGTTTGTTCCACAACCAGAGTTTCCTGGCTCTCAGAACCAGGAGGACACAGCCATATCCAGGAAGTAGACTTTAACCTGAGGCTGATTCCAGAAAGATCCTGTGCCCGAGAGGTTTCTTGTCGGGAACGCTTGAGTTGGCCAAGGGTTGTCAGTGGACACATCCTTGGGTTGAACTGGAAACTGTCGTCACTAGATAGATAGGGCTCTATGCTATAGCCGCTATGCTGTGAACTGATTTAAATAATAGCATTATTAAACTGATAAGAAAAAAAATAATTCCAGTTATTCAAAACTACTCTACCAGTAAAAAAATAATGGCTGTCTAGGACTCACATCCTAGTTATCACTTTAAGGAAAAAAAAAGTTTTACAGATTCCTGAAAACAAATGAAAAGGAAGAAACATCTTACCAAAACCTCTGGGATGCCATGAAAATCGTTCTAAGAGGGGAATTCATATCTCTACAAACACACATCAAGAAAATAAAAAGATCACAAGTTAACAGCCTAAAAAAATCACCCAAGGCAGCTGGAAAGGAAAGACCACCAAAACCCTAACTTCAGCAGAAGAATCCAGATCACCCAAGTAAAAGCCCAAGTATGGGACATAGAGACAAAAGTATCATAGGAAATAATCAACAAAACAAAAAGCTGCTTCTTTGAAAGGATAAACAAGATTGATTGATCCCTAGCCAGAATGACAAAAAGAGAGAAAAAGCCCAAATAAACACTATCAGAAATGCAAAAGATCAAGTGGTAACTGACGCCAAAGAAATGCAAAAGATTATCAGAGATTACTATGTACATTTCTATGGAAACACACTTGAAAACCTAAAAGAAACGGAACACTTTCTGACATCACACAACCTCCAAAGGTTGAAACAAGAAGATGCTGAGATCCAAAATAAACCAATAACAACCCAGGAAATTGACTCTGTCTAAAGAAAACTACCTACAAAAAGAGCCCTGGACCAGACGCCGTTCCAGCAGAATTCTACAAACATACAAGGAGGAGCTGATAGCAATCCTATTGAAAGTATTCCAGGCAATCAAGAGAGACAGAACTCTCCCCAAATCATTTTATGAAGCTAACATCACACTGATACCCAAACCAGGTAAAGAGCCAACAAAGAAAGGGAACTACAGGCTAATATCCCTTATGAACATAGATGAAAAAATTATCAACAAGATTCTAGCAAACTAGATTCAACAACACATCTCAAAAATAATCCACCATGACCAAGTAGGCTTCACCCCCAGGATGAAGGACTGTTTCAACATTCACAAGATGCAAATGTAATTAAATACATTAACAGATGTAAAAACAAGAACCACATGATGACATTATTAACAGGGAAAAGCTAGCTGGGTTCGGTGGCTCAGCCTGTAATCCCGCGCTTTGGGAGGCTGAGGTAAGTGGATTACCTGAGCCCACAGGTTCGAGACCCGCCTGGGCAACTTGGCGAGACCTCATCTCTACAATAAAAATTTAAAAAATCAGCTGGGCATGGTAGTACGTGCCTGTAATTCCGGCTACTCGGAAGGCTAAGGTGGAAGGATCACCGGAGCCCAGCAAGTGGAGGCTGCAGTGGCCAGGAGCAGCCACTGTACTCCAGTCTGGGCCACAGAGTGAGACTCCAACTCAAAAAAAAAAAAATAGGGAAAAGCTTTCGATAAAATCCAGCATCCCTTCTTGATAAAACCCCTGGAACACCTGGGCATGAAAGAACATACTTCAAAATAGTAAGAGCCATCTACGATAAATCCACAGCTAACATCTTGCTAAATGGACAGAAATTAAAAGCATTTCTCCTGAAAACTGGAACAAGACAAGGCTGCCCACTTTCACCCCTCCTGTTCAACGTAATATTAGAAGTCCTAGCTAGAGCAATCAGACAAGAGAAGGATATCAGGGATATCCAAATAGGAAGAGGAAGTCAAGTTATCCCTCTTTGCTGATCATATGATCCTATACCTTGAATATCCAAGAGGCTGTCAAAAACCTCCTTGTTCTGATAAAGGGCTCTGGCAAAGTCTCAGGGTACAAAATAAATGTTCAAAAGACTGTCGCATACTTATACACCAACAATTAACAGGCAGAGAAACAAATAAAAAAAAAAAGCAATCCCATTCACAATCGCAGCCAAAAAATGAAATACCTAGGTATCTTCCTAAGCAGAGAAGTGAAATACTTTTACAAAGAAAAAGTGGTCATCATACAGGTAAAGTTTTGCCTGTTTTGAGATCAGGTAACCTGCTCAAAGAAATCAAAGAAGACACAAATAAATTTAAAAAATGACACGTTCATGAATTGGAAGAACCAACATTGTTAAGATGTCCATCCTACCCAAGGCAATCTACAGATTCAATGCAATATCCATTAAATTACCAACATCATTCTTCTCAGACCTGGAAATGATAATACAGAAATTCATATGTAAACATAAATGACCATGAATAACCAAAACAATCCGTAGCAAAAGAAACAAAGTGGGAGGTATCATACTTCCAGAGTTTAAACTTTATTATAAGGCTACAATAATCAAAACAGCCTGGTAGTGGTACAAGAACATGCATTTGGACCAATGGAATAGGATAGAGATTCCCGAAACAAAACCTCAATTTCTCACCAATTCATCTTCGACAAAGCCTCCACTAACAACCACTAGGTAGAGGAAAACCTATCCAGGAAATGGTGCTGGGAAAACTGGCTGACCACATGCAGAAGATTCAAACAAGACCCCTATCTATCCCCATACACAAAAATTAACTCTAAATGGATCAGAGACCTAAATGTAAAAGCTCAAACCATAAGAACTTTAGAAAATGCAGGACACGCCCTTATGGAAGTTGGAACTGGCATCCAATTCCTGAGCAAAAACCAAAACGCATGGGCCATAAGAGATAAGATAGACAAGTGGGACCTCATTAAACTGACAAGCTTCTGCAAATCCAAAGAAACCATCAAGAGAGCCAGGAGACAGCCCACAGACTGGGAAAAAGTATTTGCCAACTCCATTTCTGACAAAGGCCTAACATCTTGGATCTATGGGGGTGTAGGGAGGGGAAGGGAAGTGGGATTAACGGTAATCGGTATCTGTCTGGGGACGGGGGGGGCACACCTCATCAACAAGGGTGCCTGAATGATGCATATTTGTACACCTAACCCTTAACTGTACCCTACAATTTTAAAATAAAAAATATGTATTTTTTTTTAAAAGAGAGATTTGCAGTACCAGAATGCAGCCAGGGGAAGGGGGGGGGCACATAACATCAGTAAGGGTACTGATCTCAAAACAGGCAAAACTTTGCCTGTATGATGACTGCTTGTATACCTAACCCAAAAGAAAAAATAAGAAATAGATGTATTTTTTAAAGACAGTTAAGGATAAAGTTGTACAGTTCAGAAAAACTGGAACTGTATTTTTTTGAAACGAAGATATTCCGTAAGTCTTTAAAAGCCTCTTAATGGGTTTTCTGGGATTGGAAACAACATCACCTCCTGACTTCTCCCCAAGCACTTGGGAGCTTCTATCATTAAAGCCCCCCCAAAATGGGAGAACAAGTGCTCGCTTGAGCAGGAAGAGGAAAGCTTTGAATAAAGAGACCTCCAAAGACAAACGTTCTTCTGGTGCTGGGAAGAGAAGTCAACGCAGGAAGGGAGGCAGGAGATGCTGCCGCTCACTTCTCCATCTCAGCTGCTCAGTATCAAAACTCAAGAGCAGGAATGAAGAGCAAAAGCCTCCCAACAGAAGGATGGCCACAAGCTGTCAAGAGCATAGGCTCACCGGAGCCACTGCTCACATGTACGGACATTAAGAGGGGCACTGATGATTCCCTATGTGCCCTCCAGCCTTTCTGAACTCTCCCTAGTGTTTATAGAAGAGAGTGGAAAGTGAAACGCCACAGGCACCGCCATCGAGCTGATAGGACGAAGGCCAAGGTGATGCCTTCCAGAGGCAGCAGCTCCAAGGGAGTGAAGGGCCATGTCTGGAGGAAGGCAGTGGCTGGGCCTCCGGGTCTTCTGCAGCCATGAAACAACAGTGGGGCTGAGTCAGCTAAGCCGCACAACTGGAACGTGCTGAGGGAAGGGTCCGTGGGTTCTGCCAGCCTTGGCATCAACGGTGGACTCCAGCAGTTGTCTAGCCACCAGCAAAAAGCAACTCTAGGGAGGCCAAGGAGGACCCAAAGGGCAAGGTTGGGACCGCCATGTGAACCAGCTGGCTTCCCTCACCACCCCCATCATCAAGAGGGCTGTAAGCTTTCCTCTTCCCACAGATGCCATCTTGGCTAAGGGAGGGTGGTCTTGGGAGAAACCATGAAAGAGAGCACTTGCCTCAAGGAAACTGAGTTAACTCGAACTGAGAAAAGCAAATGGACAGAATACCTCTCACTGCAAGTTTAAGAACCCGTCTCCTACTCTGCCTCCTCCCAGTCTCAGCCCACAGAGAACAAGAATTTGTTTTTAAAAAAATCGTTCTATGTAGAAAATGTTTAAGCAGACATTTAAAAATGTCTAAAATTGTATTTGTTTTACAGTTACTATTTACTGCAATTGTATTGCTGCCTAAGTTGTAGACTGAACCATTAGCAAAATAGAGTCTTTAAGAGCCAAACAGAAGCCAATGTCACTAAATAATACTGTTATACCCCTTATAAATCTGAATATGAGCCTTTTCTTTTCTAGTTTTGTGCATTACAAAGGTGACCAGGAAGAAAAGGGAGGCAGAGCCCAGGAAGACTATAACATGGTAACCCCAAATCTGAGAGAGTTCGCACATAATGTTAACCTTTTCTGAAGAAGTCACCTCGAGGTCCAGCAGGAAAAGACACTGGTTTATTAAAACGTAGAGGCATTGGTGTTGGCCGGCGGGTGAAGAACCCACACCTTGGAGCAGCAGAGCAAGCAGTTTTATGTAAAGTAATCAGGCTAATCGTTCCAATTCCTGTCTGGTGTGTACAGTTGCATAGATTCAGAATGACGGCTACCTCGCCTTTAGCTTTGCTTGGTCACCTGCATCCCATGGCTTATCCCTGGGAACATGCGTGTGTTTCAGAGACCAACCTTGGCCAGAGGCCGCTCCCTGAGGGAGGCGGCAGCAAGAAGCCAGGTGTGGAGGAAATAGCCTATGTCCAGCTAACATCTCACGTTGACTAATAAAAGAAAGCCATCTTAGTTCCAAACAGGGTAGGTGTATATATCTAAAGACAAATAAAGTCTGAGAAAATGTTTAAATTCTGTTGTTTTAGAATGGGCAGTAAGAGAATGTCAATTGAGAGTCTCATTGCAATTTTACCTATGGTTTTTACAAGGCAAATCACAGGAACTATAGCTCAGATAAAAAGAAAAGAATCAAATGCACTCATAATACATTACCACATCAATAGTTGAGAAGGATTAAATAAGGGCAAAAGCTATCATAAACATGGTAATTGCACTGAGTAATGAATTCCATGATAGATCAATCCTTATTCTCCAGGTCGGGAGCTGATGCAATTAATCTCTATGCGCTTCCTATTGGGGAAGATTTTCTAGTCCCTGGAGCTGCAGGTGTGGTCACTGTCTGGGAAAGACGATTGCACAGCTCATCGAGACTTGTTCTCTGGGGTTTCTGCCAAGCATAGAGATAACCTAAAACCACCCAATACGATCAAATTAAATCAGAGCATAAGGACTGGATACTAGCAGAAGTTGTCAAGGAGCTTTTATACACCAGATAAATTCTACTGCCTGGTGAAGGTCAACTCAATTTAGCACTCATTGATTACATATCTATTGTGTGGAAGATGTGCTAGACCTTAAAAGAAAACTCTGACTCACCTTCAATACAAATTTTATAAGCTGTGCATGATTAAGTAGTACTCATTATGCAGTGTAAATGGTGTGCATTTAGTGGTTATGAGTCCAAATTTGCAATGCATTCCCATTTCTCTAAGTGATGAGAACATCGAAATAAAAATGACTAATGCCCCATTAGTGACAACATGGCCATTTGGACTCTGGATCTTACATAAATGTGGTTAAAAAGCCAATTGTTTAATTGTGAATACAAAATAGTATAACACCACATTATTTATTTTTCAGCTTCTCTTCTTTTTAGTGATGTAATAACTGTAGTCATCATGTTGATAAATTCCTTGACATAAAATAACCCGTACAGAAGAAAGTCATTTAAAATGTCATGGGGGGGATGATGCACATCACATCAATAAGCATACCAAACTTTACCTGTAGGACGACCACTTATGTACCTAATCCTGAATTGTACTCCATATCTTTAAATAAAATAAATAAAGGATTTTTAAACAGTCATGCGATACAGGCGCGTATGATAAAGAACTATTCTTTGTGGCAGGGATTGCCAGTTGTGTCTCAGTACCCGCTCTCTCCTTCCTTACAACAGAACCCTGATTATTAGCTGGGCACCCACAAATAACACTGCATTTCCAGGGGTGGCCATAGGACTAAATTCAGGTATGGCCATATGACTGAATTTCAGCCAGTTGTTTGCGAGCAGAAGTAATGAGCCCTCTGGAAAGTCTCTTGGAAGTGAAGAGCCACAGCTGTTCTTTTTTTTTTTTTGAGTTGAAGTCTCGCTCTGTCGCCCAGACTGGAGTGCAGTGGCCGCTCCCGGCCACCGCAGCCTCGACCTGCTGGGCTCCGGCGATCCTTCCGCCTCAGCCTTCCAAGTAGCTGGAACTACAGGCACGCGCTACCACGCCCGGCTAATTTTTGATTTGTTGTAGAGATGAGGTCTCACCAAGTTGCCCAGGCGGGTCTCGAACCCGCGGGCTCAGGCAATCCACTCACCTCAGCCTCCCAAAAGGCGCAGGATTACAGGCTGAGCCACCGAGCCCAGCTCACAGCTGTTCTTATTTGCTCCTTCCTCCCTCTTCCTTGCCAGAAGGCAGAGCAAGGCCAGGGGCTCAGGGACCCGCACTGGACCACAGTCAGTTCACTAAGAACGACGACCAGAAAGAGCCTCAGGTGGCCAGATCAGCCCTGGACTGTCTACGTCCGGCATTCATTCAGAGGAAGAGAGATGTCCTTCAGGGTTCTTTTAGCCATTGTTGTTCTGTTTTTTTCCGAAGCTGACCAAAGCTCAGCACACTGACAAAGCCATTCTATCAGTCAGAATATACTCTTAGCAGCTGTCATGAGAAAAACTAAAGTAATGCAAAGAAAAGTCACACTAACCAAAGAAACCTGACAGCTTTCAGACTTTTCTTTTTCAGTAGGATGTATTATAGAGGTGACAAGCTAGCCTAAAATGAAGCTAATTACCTAAAATTTTCTGTCCCCGAGGCTTCCAGAGTTGACATGAGGAGACTGGGTTTATCGGGACCTAAAATGTGTCATGCCCAGACGTTCAATGATGATTTCAAATTGCTTGCATGCAATTTTCCCAAAATGTGTGGAAGATTTTTTACAGCAGAGAAATGGCACAGCACCATACTCCTGAGTAACATAAATCTGCTCTCTCCCTATCCTGGTTTTACAACACAGATAGCAGCTTTGGAAAGAACTCAGAATTGAAATCAGAAAAACTAGTCTTGAAACTTAACTTACTATAAGCCTGAAAAAGCTGTTTAAATTTTATAAAGCTTGTTAGTGTGCCTAACCCTGAATTGTGCCCTGCATCTTTATTTTTATTTTTATTTTTTGAGCTGGAGTCTCACTCTGTCGCCCAGACTGGAGTACAGTGGCTGCTCCCGGCCACCACAGCCACGACCTGCTGGGCTCCAGCAATCCTTCCACCTCAGCCTTCTAAGTAGCTGGAACTACAGGCGCACGCTACCACGCCTGGCTAATTTTTGATTTATTGTAGAGATGTGGTCTCACCAAGTTGCCCAGGTGGGTCTCGAACCTGCAGGCTCAGGCAATCCACTTACCTCGGCCTCCCAAAGCACTGGGATTATAGGCTGAGTAGCCGAGCTCGGCCTTCAATGTTACTTTTAAAAAGTGATAGTTTTTCAGCCTACGGTAGCTTCTTTTTTATGCCTTCTCACTTTCATGGTTCTACAGAAAAATTTTGTTATGATGTCCAAATTTTTATGAACTACATATGTGCAAGTATTTAGCTAAAATGATACTCTTGGCAATAGGTATTTGGCTAACTCACACTGCTTCCTTTGAAAGAGTGCTTGAGAAGAAGCACTTGGACAGACACTGAAAACAGAAATAAGTGTATTGGTGTATTGGATAATTATAGAAGACTATGTGGTTAGAATATGTCACTTACTGATTGAATCAAAATGCTACATGCAGCAAATTCCCTTTAACCCAGAATCCAGAATCCAGACATTTTGCATAGCAGAATTTATTTTCACAGCATTGAACAACTATCAGTGGCCATAAAAATGACCCTGGACCTGCAAAAATATAGAAGTACCTTCTGAAGTATCAGAGAACTATTACCATTCCATAGAACCAAGATATTTAACTAACTGATATGTACCACTTCACGATCATATTTATAACATGGAGGTTCATGTCAGCAAAATACTAGCCTGTCTGTGTTACCTACAGCAGTATAGAGAATGTTATAATTCCATTTTACAGATAGTGAAGGTGAGATTGAATTTCTTGCTCAACAGAAAGTAGGTCACTTGAGTTTCATTGTCAACCACCACCTTCTGATTGTGATTCACTTCACTGGCTCTCTTTCAATGTGAATCTCTTTCTCTCTCTCTCTCTCTCTACAGGGATGTGAACTCAGGGCATGACTCTGTCCTGAGGTTTCTGACACCCCAAGGAACGTGAGGAAAAGGAGCCGGCCTGTGGACATGACACTTTCCACGGCACTGCTCCCCTCTTGAAAGCCCACCCACCTCCACTCACCATCCCAAGGTTGACTGATGGGACATCTCCTCCCCATCTCCTCCCCAAACTCTCCGTCATCTCTTACAAGCCTGCTTTATGCTTTTCTTTTCCACTGCTACTTTGATGGCACCAACCAGGCGAGAAGCTAGGGCGCAGAGAGAGGGTACGCAGAGAAGGGAGAGGAGAACACACACAGGGAGTGAACACACACAGCTCCTGACCCCAGCCCTTTCTGAGAGCTGTGTGGAGTCCCTCTTGTGTCTTGTCCTCCAAGGTGGGCCCCCAAGAGAGTTCTGAGAGCAGCCACCATGGTTCCAGGCATCGGTCCTCTCCCCAAACGTGTCCCCTTTCTGCCCACGTTTTTTCCAGGTTTCTCTAAAGAAATCCTAACCCCAATTCATCCTTAAATTGCAACTGTCCTGTGCTCCCTCTCACTTAAGGACATGCCAAATGGCTAGAGTCAAGGAAATAATCATGAGGCACTAAAGAGTGACAGTGGCGAACTGTGTGATGGCGACACAGATCATGCATTTACTTTCTGGGAGGGGTCATCTCTGTCCTTGCTCAAAGGAATGAAAACTCTAGAGTTTTAGGTCCTGTGGTGGATTCCATGGGGTAGGGAGAGCTTTTGGAAGCCTTTTGAATAATAATAACTCACATTTATTTAGTTTGCACTGAATGCCTAGCACCCGTCTAAGTGCTTTACCCATGGTAGCCCGTTTGATGCTCATAGCCATCCCAGAGGAAGGTTCTACTGATATCTTTACAAATAAAGGCACTGGCCACAGGGAGAGAAGTACTTCAGCCACAGTCATGTAGCTAGCATGTAAAAGAACTGGGCTTTGACCTAAGTAGGCTGGCTCCGGAATCCATGCCCTCTAATCGCCGAGATGGCCGTCAAAAACTCAGGGCAAGACTCTGTCCCAAGATGGATGTTCGTCTGGGAGTCAAGAGGCCTGAGTTCTGGCTCAGCCTCTAAGGAGCTGCGCCACCGTGAACAAGTCACTTAAACTCTCCAAGTCTCTGCTAAACTAATGCTGTGGTTATGTCTTTGTGTGTTTGTTTTTGGAAGAACCATTTCTATAAATGAAATCCAAATTAGAAGCCTGATTTACAAAACAGATAAAAGAGAGGTGTTGAGCCTGCTGACAGTTGGCCACAGATGGTTCAAAATATAACCCATCACCCCTCACCCCATTCCACCTTACACACACACACACACACACACACACACACACACACACACGGCAGTTCCTCACTATAGAGTGCTGTCGAATCCAGTTGAAATCTCTTGACTCAGTGATCTCTACAGCCTCTTCCAGCTCTAGGATTCTATGGTCCCAACTGCGGAGACACAGCTAGCGTCACATCTCATGCGATGCCTCCTCCTCCCTCCCACTCAAGCAGGAAGAGTCCGGTGTCAGAGTCAGAAAGAGGCGACACTTGAGCAAGCAAGGAAACTTATCTCATCATTTCACTTGATTTTCGTTAGAGCCCAAACAAACAGGGACTTTACAGCCTCACCCTACACTGAGCAGAAGTCGAGATGAGAAGTGCAGTTCCAAACACTTAGCACAGTGACGACACCCTCAGAAGTGTTGGATGAATGACCATTGATGTTAACTTAGATACTACAGCAAAGCCCGAGACTCATAGGATAAGTGACATCAACACTGCTTGGCAGCCTTTCATATTCAATGAAGACAATCAGATAATCCAATTATAATTGTTATTAATGATCACCAGATGTTCTGATTCAACTACTGGAAAAATTGCTGCAGCTCTTTTTAATATCATTTTTGATATCTTTATGTGTAAACTTTTTAAAGGTGTAGACTAATAAAATGAACGTAGAAGTCTTGAAAGGCTAATTTTTAGACGAGATTCAAGAACAGCACATTTAGTGGCACTGAGGCAGAACAGAGGCTCCGTGGGAGGAAGCTGAAAGCAGAGCACCAAGTTCCACAGCGACCTTCAGGCAAGTCTTTCTCCTTCTCGCCAGTTCAAATATCGTGAGCCTTCGATCACTGTCTGTTGCCTAGAACCATAGCATCCCAAACTGGAAGAAGCCTTAAGGGAGGTATCCGCATCCCGTCCTTTTACAGCAAATTCCCTCGTGGTTTCCCAGTATGTGCTTAAACGCTTCCCAAGGCAGGCCCTGCCACCTTAGGCCACCTGGGTTTGAACCTCGCTAGGCTGAGTCAAACCTTCTCTGTAGCTTCTTGCCATAAGCCAAAACCTACGAAAACTCAACTCACATAGTCTTATTGCCACTGCTTCCTTAGAAATATAGTCATCTCTAGGGAAGTAGCCACTTCACTAAGGACCAAGTTGTTACTGCTGTGAGCCCAAGTACTAAGGAAAAAGATCACTTGCATCCTAATTCAAACAGATTTAAAGCCACTTTTATTGTATTTTTTCAAATACAACACAGTTCAAAAATCTCTGGCAGTTCTATTTGCTAATGACTTTATGGCTAGAGATAACCTTAGGTACTCAGAAATAAATTATTGTTCTGCCTGCATCTTAGTAATATCTATGAGAATTTTGTCCATGAAATGATGACTGTAATGATGATGGATGTGCTGTATTAATAACCCGGCTTGTATACCAAGTGGTCTGAAAATACTTACAGTCACCCTAGAAACCAGAAACTACTCCAACAGTCCTTTACAGATGAGGAAGTTGAGGTGGTGGGCATGTGCTACGCTAGTCTACACTAAACAGCAGTGAGAAAGCATTTACTCGTTTAACCAGACCCTACTTGCTGCTTTTCAGACAAGAACATCCTGAGATTCAACTCTTTGCCCATATGCCTTCCGATTTATTTTTCCTTTGTTCCACTTAAGCACTTAAGGACATTCATACAGGTACTTTTCTTTCTTTCTTTTTTTGAGTTGGAGTCTCACTGTGTCGCCCAGACTGGAGTGCAGTGGCCGCTCCCGGCCACCGCAGCCTCAACCTGCTGGGCTCCGGCGATCCTTCCGCCTCAGCCTTCCGAGTAGCCAGAATTACAGGCATGTGCTATCACGCCGGCTGATTTTTTTATTTATTGTAGAGATGAGGTCTCGCTGCCCAGGTGGGTCTCGAACCCACGGGCTCAGGCAATCCACTCACCTCAGCCTCCCAAAGGCTGAGAGTACAGGCGCGGGAGTACAGGCTGAGCCACCGAGCCCAGCATACAGGTACTTTTCAAAACACCTCTTCTGTGCTACTGGGACCATTTTTTTAATCTCACAAAGACTGTACACTTAAGCTAGGAAGAATATTACATTTCTTCATTTTGCTGTTTCTTATTCTTTCTTTTACTTTCTATGGAGTTGACTAGCATGCTTACCTTTTTATCCTAAATTTTGAGAAAACTGGATAAAATGTGTATGCTTATGAAGACATTTAACCTCAGCTAGAAACCGAATCAACTTAAATCTTCTGAGTTTGCTCTGAATATTAATAGTAATAACATATAATCATCATTTATTGGTTGCTATGTGTTAGGCACTAGGTAAGCATTTGCTTGCATTATTTAATTGAATGCTTGCAATGTTGAACCCGGGACTCTAATGAGAGAGATAGAGACCACAGAGAGCCAGCTCCGATGCAAACACACGAGGGTCTTTATTCAGGCTCGAGTCTGGGCTCACACCCGAAGCAGCAGCTTCAGGGACAAGAGCCCTGATTCATAATGGCAAGCAGTTTTTATGCACAATTACAGAGGGAAGGGAAAGAACTTTAAACTTGGTTTTACATGATTGGGTAATTTCTCCTAATGGGTACGGGAACACTTGGTATTGGTGGGTGCTGCCCGTGATTGACAGAAACCCACTTAATGGGCAGAGTGGAATGTTAGATAAGTTAGGTCCATGCAGTCCCTGCGTATGAAGTAACCTGAGCCAGCAGGCAAAGGGTTACATTAGCCCTTTAAGTTTCCATCCCAAGGTATGCTTAGGAAAGTTTGTTTGCTTAACATTTACATAACATAACATGGTCATTATGGGACAACAAAAGCCAAACTTAACAAAGTTTTAAATATGAGTGCTGCAAACCCATACAGTGAATGTGGGGTAGAAAATCATATACTAATTCTGGGAATTTATAAAATATCACAAGTGTATTATAGCAAGGCGGTTTCCTTTATAAAAGTTTTTGTTCCCTTCAGGTTTACATAGCCACTGCGTGTAAATTATCACTGGGATAAAAACCAGTGATAGAGAGCAGCTGGTGCCTCTGAGTCTGCTGCCACCTTGTAGGAATGTCTGAAAGGGGCTTATCGCTTTATCATTTACATCCCGTTGTAAAAGCAGAAGTTAACCTACTAATTTGGGGCTGACAATGCTTAACCCAAGAGTTCTAAATATAAACACTACTTACGCCATTATACAGTTGGTCACGACCCGGCACCCGACATATGCCTAATTCTACGGAGTCAGAGGTAGGATTTAAAGTACTAAGATTTCATAAAATACATGAGGTAGGAATACACAAAATATATAGTAAACATGAGGTGGGGATATATGAAATATAGGGAACTAAACGCTACTTTTACAGCAAATAAGTTTCTTGGGTCTCTCAATAGCATGCTCTTAACCTAAATCTATTGTTGTCCTCTCAGCAACCCATGTGTTTTTAGGGAAAAATATTGTTTTCATTTATAACTAAACAAACTGCGGTTTATAAAAAAATTGACTTGACTGAGATCGGCCAACTAATCAACTAACAGAACTAGGATGTGCCACTCTCAGACAAACGGCTCTGTGTCTGAGCCTCTCAAAGTAACATTAAGGAATGAGTCCAGGAGGCCAGGACATCTTTTCCCACAAATATGGTTGACATAATGACTCGAGTCATTGCTGGTGCTGCCGCAGCTACAGTTGCCACGACAAATGCAACAACAATGCCCCTCCATATTTATTGCTCCCACCACTCTTCCAGAAGATTTACCGCAGGCAATCTTCACAGCGACCCTATAAGGTAAGTGCAGAAATCCCAATTCTTCACATAAGAACACAAAAATCGTAGTGAGTTTAAGGAAGTTCTTTCAAGCTCTGCTGCTGTTAAACTAGAGTCTGACCCCAGATAGGACCCAAAGCACAAGCTCTCACACCCCGAGGGTGATCTGACCATGGTTTTCTTTTCCACAAAGAGACCCTCCTAACCTAGCTGGCATCCTCGTTGCCGCTTGCCTCTCTCCCAGAACGTCCCTGTCTTCCTTCCACACGGTTGTGTTTGGCAAATGAGAGCAACCCTCTAAGGTGAAGTGGAACATTCTCCATCCAATGAAATGAAGCGATGCTTCCCGTTAAAAAGCCTCGAGCAAAGTATCCATTCATTGCTACTTAAGGTTTTTTCCTTTTTCTGAATCCACTCTCTTATTATTCATCTGCTCTTTTAGAATGAGGTCCATAAACTCTTTCATAATTTTAAAAATTAAATTATTAACAACAAACCATTATGTAGATCTCCAGGCCCTGTTTCTCATGCAAATTAAATAGAAGTTGGCAGGCAGAAGGGATTTATCACTCAACCATTTGCCCTAAGTTCTGATTCATTTGATTTGGTTTAATGAACTCTGGGCTAGTATTTATAAACAAACAAGCAAACAAGCAGACAAAGATTTACTACACGTGGTTGCCTTGAATCCATTTTGAATAAGCGCCAGTTGGCTGTTGAGATGCCCGAGAACTGTTGACTATTGCACTTATACTGAAACAGTCAAAAGACCATGTACAAAAATGAGGCTGAAGATAAACTCCTGTATGTACCAATTTTTCACATTTATACTAATTCTATACTAGCTGTGGACAGGTTGCCTTCATTTAATAATAACAATAGAATTAGAGTTTGGAGATGCTGAGATTTTATTCCTCTGAGCAAAATGTTCTACACTGTTCTAGTCAGTCTGGCCAGTTCTGTGGGAACCAGAGAGCAGTCAAGTGGATAGAAAATGGGTGAATAAATGTCAAATGCACCAAGTGGATTTTGCCTGTTAGCAGCAAGGGAAGAAGGACTCAACAATAGTGGGCTTTTCCTCTCTCTCAGGGGAAGACTGGCTCCACTCGGAAGTCGCCTTGCGTTTTGCAGGAAGAAGCTAGAGCAGACTTCAAAATGAACAGGAAGAGATGATCATCAGCATGGTTTCATGCTGACGACAGCCCGCTTTCCTTCTTAGGTCCCGACTTTTACAAATCGTCTCTATAATCAGGAAGCACAAGAACCTTCTGCTTTTCAGCTTCTCAGTAAGCCTTCTCCCAAGTCACAAGTCAGAGAGGAAGTATAAAAACAAACAAACAAAAATAGCCAAAAAACAAAAGGGTCGGAAGAAATGTGATCCTTAGTCACCCAAACTCTTAGCTTTAGCAGAAACCACAGGACGAGGAGCAGAAACGTGGCTTTTCTGTGCCACCGTCTGTGACCAGGCAACTGGCAGCCCCTCCATGGCAGAAGTGGCCCGGGACCCAACAAGGAAGGGTCTGGGCGTGTGCGGAGGCGTGCACTGGCCTGACTGGGCATGCGGACTTGCCCGTTTCTGCTGAGAATCTTGTGGCTGAATCTAACCAGGACTGTTGGGCAAAGTTGACACTCCACTTCTCCCCAAGATTATTTCTGGCTCTTTGAAAATGTCCAGACATCAAGACAGTAAAAGGCTTTCTTCCCTGGGGCTTTGGGCGAGCCCTCAGAGATAAACTTGAAGTTTCAGAATGATCACAGTCGTAATTCTTTGCTCCGGGATTACAGGCTGGTTACCTTCCAACCCTGTCAGGCATGAACCCAGCTTCATTTCTCACTAGCTCGGAGGATTTGCTTAAGCATTTGTCCTCCATGGGGCTCGATTTCCTCATCCAAAAAGCCCTGAGAGTAGCACCTACCTTTTGGTATTGGCATGAGAATTTGTTAACACATGGAAAGTGCAGGTGCGCATAAAATGGTATCTGCCACTTGCCGTTTCTAGCAGTTTTGTTTCTTGCATTATTTCCTATTAAGAAGCTCGTTTTAACATAGGTATGGTCAAAATGAATGAATAATTCAAGAAAGAGGAAGACATGGGATCCAGGAAATGGGGTATCAATAAAAGAGAGGCTGGGTGCAGTGTTTCACGCATATAATCCCAGCACTTAGGGAGGACAAGGCAGGAAGATCACTTAAGGCCAGGAGTTTGAGACCAGCCTAGGCAATACAGTCAGATCTTGTCTTTGCAAAAAATCAAAAACATTAGTTGGGCATGATGGCATGGCCTATAGTCCCAGACACTTGGAAGGCTGAATCAGAAGGATCACCTGACCCTAGGAAGCTGAGGTTGCAGTGGGCTGTGATCATGCCACTGCACTCCAGCCTGGGCAACAGAGTGAGACTCTGACTCAAAAAAAAAAAAAAAAAAAAGGAAAGGAAAGAAATAAATAAAAGGATAAATAGCAGAGAAACTCGGGAAAATGTTGTGCTCCACAGGGATAAAGATTATAAGATTGCTGGGCGCCATGGCTCACACCTGTAATCCCAGCAGTTTGGGAGGCAGGGGCGAGAGGATTGCCTGAGTCCAGGGGCTTGAGACCAGCCTGAGCAACATGACGAGGCCTTGTCTCTACAGTAAATAAAAAAATTAGCTGAGTGTGGTGGTGCATGCCTGTGGTTCTAGCTACTTGGAAGGCTGAGGCAGAAGGATTGCCTAAGTCCAGCAGATTGACGCTGTGGTGGCCGTGAGCGTGCCACTGCTCTCTAGCCTGGGCTACAGAGTGAGACTCCTACTCAAAAAAAAAAATAAAAAATAAAATAAAATAAAATAAAAATATATATATACACACACACATTATAAGATAAGCTTGCAAAACTGTTAAGATTTAGCCATTTTCACAAAGAAAAGCTAAGTAAATGTAAAGCTTGATGACTGATTCAACAGTGAAGGATATTTACATCATCATAAAAATCCAAATGGCAAATATTGATTTTATAAAAAACTGTGTTACAACTACTATACCTATATATAACTATATGTATATATATGTATATATAAAAACTTTAACTACTGCAAATGTAAGGACAGAGCTAAATCCAACAAGATAGAAAATCAACATATAGTGTCCAAAGTTGAAGAAACAATAGATGTCACCATAAGTGTGTTGTTTTTGAAATACGGTGGTGTATGCTGAACAAAAAAGTTGAAAAAATAAGCAGAAAGAAATGGTCATTGGAAAACAGGGTGATGAGGGTAAGTTTAGGATTAGTGCTATGGGTTTGACACACGGTAAGCTCTTTAATGGCATTTGACTTTCTAAAGAGATGCACCTAATACTAAAAATGTAAGTAAGAAAAGAACTTATTAAAAAAAACAAGTACACATCTGAGATACAACAGCTATCTCACTCACACACGCACATGTGCACATTGATAAGCCCAAGTGTGTGCAAATCTACATGACCTAACCTTCATTGCAATAGCTTCTGAACTATGAACAGATAAATAAATACCCATCACCTAACAGTTAAAATCCTAAGACTTAGGAGTTTAGGTGAGGAGTAAAGGAAAAGGAGGTAGAAAAACTTAACAAATGGCAGACATGGCCTCTGCATTCAAAGGTTTTGCAATTCGGCTGAGAAACGAGATCACTCTCATACAGGAGTGGGGAAGAAATCAAAAATTTCTTTCTGGTGAAAAAAACCCAAAGCTTTTTGTCTCCTAGAGGTTTCCTATTAGCTGTGCTTGCCTGTGCTTAACTGGTGAGACAAGCTTCATGACATTTCCAGAGAGAAAGCAGAATCATGGGTTTCAGTCAGAAGAAACCACATAGATATATCAGAGGCCCCTTACTGTACTTACAGATGAGGCATGAAGCCTCAAAGGAGCCATGCATCTTCCCCAAGTTGACACATACAATCTGAGACCAGAACCAGTATGCTAATAGCACTTGTGTGTTCTGGTGCATGTGTGACTGACTGACTGATACTAAATTAGGAAGGTCATACCAAATTTGTTTGAGATGAGAACAACTGTAATTAATTTTCTAATGTTCTTCCATTAACAAACTGGGGATAATAAAAGAATATTGACACATTGCACTTTTAAATGTGTCTTTATCATCATTTCATTTAATTCTAATAATTTTGTGCTGATGAGAAAATTAAAGTTCAGAGAGGTTTACTGAATTGTCAAAGGGTAAATAACCAGTGAACAGCAAATTAAATCATTGGACCTAGGTGTTCTGACTCCTTGTTCAGCGGAGACATTTTCTCTTTCATTATGACACACAAAACCTTAGGGACAAATTTTGTAAAATGACTTTTAAATATTTTTAATTAAATGTATAACTTCTCAGTGTTGGTCAAAATAAAGACACTATTTTAGCTTTGAATTATTAATTCTAGTAGCATGAATATCCAAAATGGCCATGGTGGGAGAAAATCTGGGCCAGAGATGAGTCATGCATATCAAGTCAAGGCTGCACAGCATTTAAGACAACGGGCAAGTGGTGTATCCCTTGGCGATAAACCGATACTATTTTTCCAAAACGTTTCAAGTAAAAATCAGTTTTGTCACTTTAATACTTAAAGGTGCTAGCCAACATTTTTAAGTGGCCAAAGAATATTAAAAACAACCAAGAGCAATTTCTTTTCCTCTAAAAATGGCCTTTCGTAGATCTGCTAAAGAGAAGACTCCAAGTCACTGTCTCATAAACATCAGCTTGCAGTTTAATGCACATACTTATGTGGTTGTCCAATTCATGCACACATGTCCAGAATGTAGGACGCTTTGGCATCCAGGAGCTGTCTCCAACTGGCAAATACTTCAGTGCTCTACGATCTCTCTTTCGTCTTCCTCAATAAGTCAAGAGAAATGCTAGAATAAAGGTCATTAATTGGTCTGCACTTTTCCCTCTAGAGAAATGCAAACCATAAACACCAATAAGGCATTCTACTAATAGCTTTAAAAGTTAGCTTAAAGCATCATGAATTTTACATTTGTAGGAAGGTCTGTAAGTATATGCCTTGTTCAAAGGCTCAATCAATAAGGTCATCCCTGCTGCCTGCACTCCAAATAACCATGCTCATATTTAGTGCTGGCTGAGGTAGAACTTGATATGTGTCAACACATATATTCATATATATGCATACATATATGTGTGTGTGTATATATATATATATATGTATATGTATGCATGTATATATGACATGAAGTTGCATTCTAACCATGTGGCTTATTTGTGTATAGGAAACTGCATTTGGGGAGGGCGATTTTTTTTTTTACTGATTTTGAATAAATACAACTTAAAACTCTTTTGCTGGGCCAGCACAAGGCAAAAAGAAAACAACCTCTGTTTTATAAGACAAAAGTGTCACGGGATAACTTACATGTGTATTTTTAAAACTGGTCCATCCACTTCCAACCTGTTTGGGAGTGAGTGACTTACAACTGCTCCTCTCCTCGACCGAATTGTGTGTTTTCTGATCATCACATGAGGGCAATTAAAAAAAAAATGATTGCAGTTCTTTGTAATTATTGTTCCCCTGGTTACATTGATTTACTCTTATGGGCAAATAGTGAGTTGTCAAGGAATTTTGGCATTCACAGGGAAGCAATTATGTTGACTTAGTTCCAGTTTTAGGTTTTAGCTTTCTAACCAAACATGGAAAGCCCTGAGGTTCCCTGAACCATAAAGTCACTCTCATAGCAAGATTTCTCAACCTGTGTCCATAATTTCCTAAGAGGTTCATAGACAGACTTCAGAAGGTCTGTACAATTTCTGACGCTGTACAAAAGACCTCTGCATTTTTTTGTTGGAAGGGAATCCATAAATTTTATCAGATTTTCAGAGGGGTCTCTGATCCTAAAGTTACTAAGAACTAGTGTTCTACAGGGTACTTTTTAGTTAAATCTAACTTTAAAAGGTTGCAACTGATAATAATTTCAAAATTATCTTATTCCGATGTTCTTTTCAAAAATCAGATTAAAAAACTATTGTATGTTGTATTCAAAGCCTTCTTTCAAAAATGCATAAATATATTAGGCACAAAAACTAATTATCCATAGTCCTTTCTTACTTGGCCTCAGAAATTTATAGTTTATAAAATGAGGACCCTTGTTCTGAAGTTGTTTTTGGTCAGATTTGTGTTTTAGGATTTTAGGCAAATCTATCTTCCCATTTCACGCAAATAGGAGACTTAAGTGGTTTCAGTTGTAGAGATCATGCCGTGAACTCTGTTACCAAAATGTGTGGTAATAACTTTTTATACCTGAAGGGTTGCAGACTGATATGAACTAAGAAAGGCACAGCCTCATCAAGAGACATTGGCCTAATAGTCGACCGTCCTTTGCTAAAAATCTTTTGGATGAAATGGAGTTTTGACAGCTTTGCTACACAGACCAAATATGCAGAAATCCCATTAAAGAAAGAGTTTGGTGAGTCTATTTTCTTCTACTAAGGCACCTGTCTGGAAAGGTGCACTGAATTTCATAGAATTATAACAGATTTGTTTAAAGGCCCTGGGAGAAGGGGATGTCCCTTTGAGAGACAAACAACCCTAGGGCCTCTTGTCAAAACCAGAACAGGGACTGGCGGCATCAGTGGAAAGATGATACTTTCTAAGAAACCGTACCTCCTTGTCTGTGAAAAGGTCTGTGTGATTATGGAAGCTGATCAGGGCCTGGGAAACCTAGGCATTGTTGAAGTGGCCGCACCACATTTCTGTGCCGTTGGACGCACACAGGCATTCTAGTGCCTGCCACCTCGGAAAATGCCAGGACCAAGCCCGTCGGGACCCAGACCCCCAGATGGCCCTTGTCTCCCCAACGCTCCAGCACACTCCTCATGCTTGGTGACCAGGGCCTTGCCCTGAAGGGACGTGCGACTGGGGGCAACTGTGCCTGCCACAGCGCCTTTGGCAACGTGGACACTTTTGGTCTCAGTCAGGGACGTGCTACTGGCATCTCTTGGGTGGAGGCCAGACGGTGCACAGGACAGTCCCCCACCCCAACAAAGAGACCCCTGCCCCCTGTGCCTGCAGTGCCATAAGGCCGTGCCACTTTGAACCACTCTGAGAGATGATAGAGATACATCCTATTTTGCCCTACACCTCCCCCGGAGATTATTCCACCTGACAGCCCTCGAACCAGTAATGCTCTGGACAGAGTGAAGTGAAAGCATGCTCTGCAACGTCCTTCCCTTGCATGTCAGCCCCTATTCCTTCCTCCAGAATGCATGTTCAGCGTCCTCTTCTACAGGAAACTCTCTCGTTTTAGCGTCATGTCCCTGTGCTCCCATCATACCGTGTGCTTATCCTGGCTCTGATCAAATTGCTTCCCATGCCACCTACTGGATTACACATAAAGGCCAAGGGAAGCTGGCCGTTGCCCTTGGCCTTTGTGTCTCAGCACCTACCACAGCCTGGTGCATGTTAACAACACGTATACAGCACACATCTGCTGAAGGGAGGAACATGCCTGGGGACCGGCTTGCGTTCACCGTGCCTGACGTCCAGGTTGGATTTACTCAAGGAGCCTCAGCCAGCACCCTTGCCCCAAGGATGCCTGGCCCCGTGCCCTCTGCGGACAGGCAACCGTCTCACCCCACGGCTTGCGGGTTTGCCGCCACATTGGTGGAAATTTCTGGCCAGCCATAGCCACAGCAGTCATAATGACTTTTTTCCAAATGATGATTTGTGTGCGTGTTCATTTATTTGAACTTACAAATAATAGTTGTATACATTCAGGGCTACAGAGTGATGTTTTGATACGTGTCATGTACAGAGATCAGATCAGAGTGATTAGCATGTCCATCGTCTCAAATATGTATCATCTCTGTGTGCTGAACACATTTGACCTGCTCTTTCTAGATATTTGAAACTATGTCTTATTATTAACTATAGTCAACCTACAGTGGCATAGAACCCTCGAGCTTATTCCTCCCATCTAGCTGTCACTTTCTGTCCTTTAGCAAATCTCTCCATTCCCTGAAATGCTAAGGAATGAAAACGACAGAGACAACAGCATCCGGTCTGAGGCCCAGAAGCCCCAGGCGACCGGAGCCGGGGACCACGTTCTCCCTAGATGCCTTCTCTTAGGAAGAGGGAGGCCAAGGCTGAGGCCGCACTCTCCATGAGCTTGACGCGGTGAGCAGTCTGCATTCGCAGAGCTTCTCCCTTCCCTGAAGAAGGAGGGCAAGGAGAGGCCTGAACAAGTGCAGGAGGCAGGGGAGCTGGGAAGCCCAGCGTCGCCTCCGCTGGCGCCCAGCTCACACCACACCCAGGCACAAGTCTGCTAATGGGCCTTTCTAGGAGGACGGACAACTCTTCTTGGCTGCTTATAGATTATACCAGACTCCACAGGAAAGAGAAAAAGTTAAGTTTAGAAAAATTTATAAATGTGCTTTTGCGTTAAAAATAATAATTTGAGGATTGTAACACAAAGAAGCATCATGCTGAAAATGAGAAAAGAGCATCTCTCAGAATTATAATAAATCCATTCAGAATTATAATAAATCCATAATAACCTGTTCCGTACAGGAATATGGAATATAAAACACCTCTTGTTCCAGATAGCACGGGGCTGCATTACATTATGCTATTATTTGACAAAGCACCTCAAACAGGATTTCAGCAAGGCACGTCGTAGTTATAAGTAAAATGTTCCTGACATGAATTGACATCAGGAAAAAGAGACAGGAACGTTTCAGAACATTCAACTTTATTTTCCAACGGCAGACACAACATAAATAACATACATTGATTAAATACACAGACTATGACTTGAATGCCAGCCAAATTGTAATGTACTTTCATAGTCTCTTTGATTCTCTGTCTCTACAATATTGAAGACCAGCCTTTAAAACACAGTGGAGGATATATTTAAAAATACTATAAATAACTACTCAAGAAGCTTTACAGAACGGTGGCAAAAATACCTTCCCACTTAACCAAGAGTATAGGGAAGGGGTGCTGAGGAGGAGAGGTGGAGAAGGCTTTCTCTCCTGAGCTTTGCAAGACAGATTCAAGTGCCAATGATTTCGGTCCTTCCTTGAGCCACTATGTAAACAGTGCTTACGCTCATTTGGTGTAAACAGATCAAAGTAATTAGTGCCTATTTTTAAATGTGTTTGCTTAAACAATCGTATGCCATTTGTACAAAGACATTTGGCAAAAGGAGAAAGAGAAGGTAAATTATTTCTTTTCTTTCGTTTTTTTTTAAACATCTTTTTATTATAAAATTGTGGGGTACAGTTAAGGGTTAGGTATACAAATATGCATCGTTCGGGCACCCTTGCTGATAAGGGGTGTCCCCCCGTCCCCAGACAGATATTGACTACTGTTCATCCCACCACCCTTGCCCTCCCTGCCCCCCCCGAAAGATTCCCACCACTGTCGATCCTTTTCTTATAGTATTATGCTAGAGGTTCAAGGTCCACTTATGAGTGAGAACATGTGATGCTCAGATCTTTGTTGCTGTGAAAGACCACTCAGTATTCTTTCTTTCTTTCTTTCTCTCTCTCTCTTTCAAGGCAGAGTTGGGAAGGAAGTGGGGTCAGGAATCAGTGTGAACTTATCACTTTCTTTTACAGAGACGAGCCCTGGCCACTCCTCATTTTGTCCTGCCGATGCCCAAGTGTGCACAAGTCAGTGCAGTCGTTTCCTCTCTTGGCTCCTGGATCTGGCCTAAGCGAGTTGTAACAGGCTGAAAGTGGACAGGTTTTCCGCCAGGCTTTTCTCCGTGCTCTCTCCCTCACTTCCCATACCTACCCACAAGCGTATTCTTTCAAAAGCAGACAGAACATTGAAGTATGTCATATGCATTTTCCCCTGCCTGACATTACAGGTTTGGTTTCAACAGACACTGAAAACTATGCAAGGAAAACTATTTTCAAATTACGGCTAAAGTTTAGTGATTGGCTAGCTTTTGTCTGGATATTTAATTCTCTTTAATTAAAGGATAAAACTGTTCTAAGTCTAAAGCACTTGACAACAGAATTTAAGAGGTGCACATTTGAAAATAACTTGAAGAGTGGGCTCATCTCCAAAATGCTCAAAAAGCATGAAAAGGTTGTGCTGCTCCACGTGGTGACCTCCTTCCTTCACATCTTTACTCCCTTAATAAAACTGCTCCATCAAAGCAGACTTATTTTTAAAAACAGATATAGATCCATTTCACATACTAGGGGATTGGCATTTTAAACTAAGGTTGTTCTCTCTTCTCTTAAAAACCATCACAGCTTCCCTGGTAGAAAATATTTCTGTTACTCTACACCCGTGGAGAATGGGTATGCAGGTTAGAGTTAAGGAGTCCAGCTCTACTGAAGAAATTCGTAGTCCAGGAGATATTCAGGTTGCTTAGTATATGAATCGAATGGATGGAAAGCTTCTGAAAGTAAAATAATTTAATTCTGAAAATGTGTAACATGCAAATGAGTAGATACATGTGTGATTAGATTATGAGTCTGGGAGGAATCACAATGTGCTCTGTGTATGGTATCATAATGTAATGGTTTATAGCTAAGTTGAGTAAGTCATAACCGTGAAACTGAGTCTTCATTTTAGGAAGTACAAAACAGAGAATATATAACATAAAATTCTTCCTTAATTCTCCCATTCATGCTTCACATTTAATTGCCACCTGTTAAGTTTCTGTACAATACTGAACTGATGTCAGCTTCAATAACAAATATGTATATGAGTTCAGGTTGATTTTTATATTGTGTGAGTTGGTTCTACCATAACTTTGTCATGACATATGCCACTTCACCAGCATTTTATAGCAACTCAGAAAAAGTCTTATGGACACAGCCACAGTTGCATAATTCTGCACATTTTTCGACCTCGATTTTAACAGATTTTGAGACATATAAACATACAAAACAAGCAGCCGTAGAAACCTGTCACAGTTGATGGCCTAAACGTTTGATATAGATAAAACAGAAATTTTAATTTTTCAAATTAAGCTTTTTATGTGTTTGTAATAATAAATGTCCGGCAGTCTCCTTGTGTCACTCATCTCTAGAATCCTGTGTGTTTCAAGAGACGCTTTTGAGGTTAAACTATGAAAATAAGTAGACTCTATAGAAGTCTATAATTTCAAAGAACAAAATTTTCTATTTTCTTTCTTTGAGTTGATCCCGTTACAAAAGAACTATTACATGGTTGGTGTGGAGAAGATTAAAAGCTGATCGCTAATTTGGGGTCAAACCCAACAAAAATATTAAAAGAGTTGAATAAGTAAGAGGCCTAAGCCACCTGAAAATCTAATATTAGAATATAGCCACAGAGTGACCATATTATTCAAATACTGTTCGTCAGAATTTTTGGTTTTACTCAATGCCAATGTTGTCACAGGACCATTCATATTCATAATTCACTTACATGAGGTTCCACATTTTTCTGGTATCACAGTCAAATGACATTTTATAAAATTTAAAAAATGCTAATTATAAATATATGTGCACCTTTCATTTCAGAGTGGTTTAAGTCTGGCATAATTAAAACTTACATTTACTTAAAATACCTTGGTATACAGCACTAGGTAAATTTGGTTAGTCTTAAGATAACACATTTTGTTTCTTTAACTTAAAAATATTTTTAGGACATTCACCACACCTGTTTTACTTGGAAAGCAAACTGTTCTTACTGGATAGCATGTTATCATCTTCTACTATGAAAACAGCATAGTGTATAAATTTATTGTTTGGAAAATCAGGACTACTTTGTTAAATGAACACTTTGTAAAATGAATCAACAAGTGCTGATTTTACATGTATTTCTATACTTCATTCATTCGCTTATATCCACGTAGTTTTCTAGGCCTCTAATAGTTTTTAGCCAACACTTCAAAGTTTGGGAATTGCCATAATTTATGCAAGCACTTTTTTCCTGCTCTGATGGACAAACCAAGTGAACTTGAAGGCTAATAAACTTCAGCTTAGAAACAGACACACCCTTGTGCTGTGACCATAGATGTCTGATTTCTAACCACATTATAGCCTCTGCATGTCTCTGGCATCTAACCTCAATTACCATCAAAAGGCTGAAATCATTTGGAATTTTCATCAGGTTCTCCCTGGACTGACAAATGCCCAGATGATGAAACCACATTCCATTTACAACATATCTTCTTCCTCTCCCTCCTCTTCATACTTGTTCAAAAACTGCCATTCAGCTCCTCCTAAGATGTATCCCTGGGGCAAGACCTCCTAAGATGTATCCCTGGGGCAAGAATTGATTTTGTCATTAAGAATAAGTTTCCAATATTTTTGCCTTTCTGTATTCTCGCGGTTTGATGAAAAGTGATATCCTTTTGATAGTAATCTCCATTACCCCCCAGAAATATCAGTCTCCTACATTATTAATACAAGTAAAGCATTTGGTTGTATAGCAACGTGATGCTATACTTTTCAAGATAAATTCATGTTTCTGAAGTAGGCAAAAGTCATTTGCTTTATCAATTTGATGAACTCTTGTGGCATGAAGCAGCTTAGCTGAATGGCATGTGCCTCACCAATGTGCACTCAGTTTTGGCAGACTTTTATTCATTTACTCGCCAAATACTCACTGAAAAATGTATATAATCTATCTGTTGGAAAGAATAACCCAATCATGCTCAACTTCACACTGCGTGTGTGTCTATCTGAGTATTGCCTGTGCTAGAGGACTACCCAAAAGGTAAAGGTTCTTTATTATAAGGTTATTTAAAAGTATCTTATTTAAAAAAAAAAAGTAGGAATTTTTATCTTGTACCCCCTGAAGTGACCTATGAGACAACCCAATTCTATGGCATTTTATAACGGAGTTTTAGTATAGGTTGTTTATCATATTTTCAAAATTTAGATTAGTGGAACTCATCGTGAATTACATAAGCACTCTCAGCAGATTATGCCTTCTGATTCAATCTGACATGATCATTTAGGAGTTGACTGTTCCTGACTGACTATGGCTGGTGTACACAGTAATCTAATAGATACGGTACACTCATTAAAATTAATTCTTCCCCAAATGCCTACTAAACACGAGGAAAAGTGTAGCTGCTCTAAGAAATACAAATAAATCTCAAGCTTTTAAAAAACTGGGAAAGTAATACAGCAACCTTCAAAGTGAAATCTTCACAATAAAAAGGTAGTGGGTTCACAAAGGAATGCAGCAGAACCCAGGACAAGCATTCTGTGCAGGCCGAACTTAAAGCATCATTGCGTCAGTGGATGAGACTTCTTAGAAAGTTCCACCCCCAAAACTTAATGTCGCGATCTACTTGTGCCATAAAGATGCCAGGCTCAGATATCGAGGTGTGTATTCATGTGGGCCGTAGGAGAAACATCTTAACAATAAGCGTTTAGATAGAGCCACTTTGAGAAGAGGACAGAGGAAGTGCTGTGAGAGGTGAATATCAGCAGCTTTCTTTTCTTACAAATAGGCCAAACTATGGGAATTCGCCACTGAACTTCCAAATATTTATTTGTTTTAGAGTCAGGATCGGTATTTAAAGATCTAAAAGACTGAAGGATACTTTCGGTGGAAACATCAGAAGAAACAATTAATCAGAGTGCTTATCATTAGTACTCAGATCAGTCCTCAAGCAGCATGCTGAAAAATCACCTTACTGACTCTCATAAATCAGTTTCATAAATCTTCTCCAGGCTTGTGGGGACACAGAATGTTTTCAAAGGAAAGAACAGTTAGCAATTTGGGTATTCACAAACTCTACAATATTTTAAACAAATAGAATTAGTTCTTATTTAGATAAAGAGTAAACCTAACAACTCAACCAAAATGTAAACTTTGCAAAGTTAGGAGTTCACTTGATATACTGAGCAACATTTAAATAACATCAGTGTCAATGAATATCGTGGATACATTACACATTTTTTTCACCCTAATTATACTTTTATTTTTAATGAAAGCGAGAAAGAAGTGACAGAGAGTGGGAGAGACAATGAAAGAGAACACAGCAATGTCCTTGAACAGAAATAAACTGCTATCTTTTATCTTCCATGATATGAGCGGCTAAATCCCCATGTATTCAGTATACTGGGATATTAACGGTCCCTGACCCCAACAGGCCAAGATCATTTGTAAATTTCATCACATGATTTATCACATATGCAGCTACAGCTACAAATGGCAGAGACCCAAAAACCCTAGACTGTTATTAATATGTTTTCCTGTGTTTGTGTTTTAGTACTTTTGGCACATGGAGGATTGTCTATGCTTCTGAGACCATTATTTTGCCTTATGGCAAAAATTTCACTTCAATGCATGAACAGTGGCATGCCCAAGATGCCTAAATTCACAGTAAGGTTTAGGGACACTTGCTGTTAAAAGCTGTGAACATGCAAGTTGATTAGTGTTCTCTTTCATGCTCCTGTCTGTATTATTTCATTAGATAACGAGATAGGCTGCCCCTTCTGTCCATTACTAGAGCAGCCAGAGACAGCATTTGCTACCTGGCAAAACTTTCGAAGAAGGATCTTTCTTAACAGCAGATAAACCCAAGGATCCAAGATCTGGTTCAGTGAAGCCAGGCGAACAGCTATTAAGAAGAAGCTGCAGTCTTCCTGCTTCTCTGTGTATGTCTTGCAGTGTTCAACTGATGTCTGATCGAAGATCATTTTCAACATCATTATCTAAGAAAGAAGGAACAACAATTGTTTCAAAGACTAATAAGGTCATATACGTCTCTTCAACACATTACTTTGCACATAGTAGGCATTCAATAAACTGGTTGTCAGACTAAAACAATTAATTCAAGCAACATTTAGACTCTCAGAAACACAGTCCGGAATTATACAAGACATTCCTAGGAATTTTCCCACATTTGTGGCTATCTAATATGATGTAGCTTTTTAAAATATGCATGTTCTCAGGCTCTTGGTCCCTGGAATTTAAGAAGCCTGAAAATAACACGTCTCAATTAGCCAAAGTCATCTATCTTGTAGAAGAAAACACCAATAAGTTGACACCAAATGACAGACCAACAACATTTCCCATTTGTGATGTGAAATGGCTGAGTCAGACTTCAATCCAAGTTTACTAACACCATAGGACATGCAGTATTCCATTTTTTTCCCTCCCCGCCCCAATACACACTACAACATAAACTCCATGATGGCAGGAACTTGGGACTATTTTTTTCCACCCAGTGCCTAGACCCCCTATTTAACAAATAGTAGATGTTCAGTAAATACCTGTGAAGAATATATATTTGAAGAAATATATTACATGACATATGAGGGAAACCTCCCAAACAGAATTTATTTATAAAAAATTGTGCATTTCGTTTTACAAGTTTAAACTTGTCACCTTCAAAGTACTTTTGTTCGATGTAACACACCTATTGTGATGTTTTTTCCATGGCTCAAAACAGTTTTCGAACTCATCAATTTTGATGCCTTTTAGTGCTTCTGTTGTTTTTTTGTTTCATCTCTTCCACATTAGCAAAACATTTCCCTTGGATGATTCTCTTCATCGGGGAAACAAAAAAACAGTCACTCCACTCAGGGTGAGAGCTGGTGAATAGGGAAGGTGGTTTTGGTCAAAAACTGCAGAACACTCAGCGCGGGGTAGACCAGTGCATTGTCACTGGTGGAAGAACCAGTCCCCTGCCTGTCACAACTTGGGACGTTTCTTCCACAAATCGTTTCTCACAACAATGCTAGCTGGTACCCCGATGCCGATGACCAAGAACACTTACCTAGCGAGGGAAGCCTGTATTTACAAGGGACCTGCCCTCCAAAAGATAATTCTGAGGTTTTTTTGAGTCCCCCTTCTATATGAATATAACATTATGTGACTGTATAATATAAACATTTATATTTGAATATTTATCATTTTCACAGAAGGAAAAATAAGGGCTCTAATGCTATAAAAAATGTTCAAACTTATTAATCATCAGAACAAACACAAATTACAACCAAATAAGAAGCCATTTTACACCCACTAGATTGGCCAGAATGAAGAAATGTGGCCAAAACTTAATGGGGGTGAGGCTGTGGAGTAGTGAGGCTCTTGCACGCTGCTAGTGAGAGTGCAAGCAGGAGCAACCTCCTCAGAGGACAACGTGGCTGCTGGTGCGGTGACTCACACTTGTGAAAGAAAGACCTGCACTCTCTTCTTTTAAAACGTGAAACAGAGTGAGAAGACAAATCTGCAAAACAGGGTAAGTGTGATCCCAGCACTGTGGGAAGCTGAGGTGGGAAGATTCCTTGAGCCCAGGAAATCGAGACCAGCCTGGGCTACATAGGGAGACCTCATCTCTACAAATAAAAATAAATTGGCTGGGCAGAGTGGCACACACCTGTAGTCTCATCAACTCAGGAGGCTGAGGCAGAAGGACCACTGGAGCCCAGGAGATTGAGGCTGCAGGGGGCAGTGATCGCACCGCTGCGCTCCAGCCTGGATGACAGAGTGAGACACAGACTCAAAAAAATTAAAAAGTAAACAATTTGGCACTATTTCACCTGCTACCGCCCAGCAATACTACTCCCCAAAGTATGCCTTCCAAAATTCCTGCACCAAGGGTGGTGCATGACTCTTTATAACAGCACTGTTTGTAACAGCAAAAAAGCTGGCACAGCGGGTTCACGTTCACAAGCAAAGGAAAAAGCTGAGTTGTGGCTGGCTCCGACATTTACCATTCTGGACCTACTCAGCCACGGAGTGCTTGAAATGTGGCCAGAGAACACCGGAATGTTAGGCTCTGTTACACTGATTAGACAATGGGGTAATAATATTTTGATATATTGTGCTAAATGAATTATAGTATTCAAATTAGCGTCGTGTTTCTTTTGACCTTTTTAAATGTGGCTGCTCGAAAAATTAAATAGTAGACGTGGCTCTTATTTTGCTCACGGCACGTTTCCCCTGAACCGCAGTGCTCTGTCTCTGGAGGCTGGCACTTGCTCACGAGTTCTGTCTGCAGGTCACATAACTCAAGTTGAAGTCAACGTTTGTGACCATCCAAGACGGCCGTACCCACACGACCACAGTCTGACAATGGCACTTTCCTTTTTGTACCCACCTTGGCTGAGCCCTGCCCTCTCCTTTGGGTTCCCTTCCTCACCTCTGCTATGCCTTTTGCTTTTCAGTCGTCCTCAACCTGGTACAGACTTTCCCCTCCTCTGAACTATAGTAACAGCAGACACCCAGATGGTGCGTGCTGTGGACTGAATGCCTGTGTTCCCCTAAATTCATACAGTGAGGACCTAACCCCTCAAGTGAAGGTATTAGGTGGTGGCCTTGGGAAGATAATTATGGTTAGATGAAGTTCTGAGGGTGAAGCCCCCATGATGGGATTATTATCCTTTTTTTTTTTTTTTTTTGAGTTGGAGTTTCACTCCATCACCCAGGCTGGAGTGCATTGGCATGTACACTCATGGCCACCCCAGTGTCAACCCGCCAGGCTCCAGAAATCCTTCCGCCTCAGCCTTCCAAGTAGCCGGAACTACAGGTGCATGCTACCAGGCCCGGCTAATTTTTTTGATTTATTGTAGAGATGAGGTGTCGCCGAGTTGCCCAGGTTGTTCTGGAACCCATGGGCTCAGGCAGTCCCCTCACCTCAGCCTCCCAAAGTGCTGGGATGACAGGCTTGAGCCACCGCACCCAGCCTGGGATTATTATCCTTTTACGAAGAAGGAGGGAGACCAGAGCTTTCCCTTTTAGCATGTGGGACACAGTGAGAAGACAAATCTGCAAAACAGGATAAGGGCCTTCACCAGAAGCCGAACCTGCTGGCACACTAATCTTAGAATACCCAGTCTCCAGAACTGTGAGAAATGCACGTCTGTTGTTTAAGCCTCTTGTGTTCTGTTCCGGGAGCCCAAGCAGACCAAGATAGATGTAAACCCACACAGATTCAGCCTCCTAAATCCCAGCTCTGGTCCAACCCTCCCTGACCGTAGAAATATAAATGTCTTCTCATTGTCTACCATACAGAAATTTAACTCTGGTGTTCACAGCCTTCTGCAACACCGCTCCACCCTGTCTTTCCAGGCTTGTCTCACTACTAGCCTGCACGGACTCCAACCTCCAGCTACAACCCCTCAGCCTAGAACGCCGCTTGGCTCTTTCCTTCCTCACGGCCTTCATTCCTCCTGTTCTCTGCTCCTAGAACATTTTCTATCCTACCATCCACTTCTGTTGCTGAGAAGTCCATGTCTTCCAAGACCATATCAGTCTTTTCTGGTCATTCCAAGCCACTGTTCTCTGAAAGTCACAATGTGTGTGTGTGTGTGTGTGTGTGTGTAACGTATATACACATATTTGTAAGTAGCTAGGCAGACGACAGACAATAATAGCAGACAGCAACATAATGGCCCTCAAAAACTAGGTGGGAATAAAAAGACGGGTCCCTAATAGCTAAAGTGGACATGACATCAGCTTGTGGGAGCCAGGCTCCAAGGTTAGTGAACGTGACCACAAGCAAATGAACAAGGCATTGACATACCCAAATGCGCTTGCTCTGGAAAAAAGGATACTTGGCCACTGGTTTTGAGTATGTTCTAATCTTCTTGGCAAAACGAGTTCCTATTGTGAGATAAAAGATGCAATTGGCTATATTAGGTTGATGTCAGTAAATATCTGATGCTTTTTTTTTTTTTTTTGAGTTGGAGTCTCACTCTGTCGCCCAGACTGGAGTGCAG